>NW_028318332.1:2055000-2255000 GCF_062004578.1 Staurois parvus
CTACTGAGCCATGGTCAATGCACTGTGACTTCTATGCTGTCTGTCTACATCCCTTTTGTGTAGTTTCCACTTCTAGCTCATTTGCTTACAAAGGCTATATACTGTATATATATCTATATATATATCTATCTATATATATATATATATATTTATCTCTCTCTATATATATAATGTCATAGCTGGTATTCTAGGAAATACAACAGGCAACGTGTTATCTGTCTCCCAATCCTTTCCCCATAACATGTGCACACAATAGGATCTTCTAGTCTAGGATGCGTCTTCTACAACACAACCAGGTCCCATAGATCTCCATAGTTCCACAAGCCCACCTCCCCACTTATTCCTATATTTCATTTTTCAGCAGCCATAGTGTAAATCCCACGTGAAATTAGGAGGCCAGGGAGCACACCTCCTACTCTTATCTACCACCCATTGTCTTTGTCAAACAATTAATATCGATTGATTGATACCTATCTATTAATCGATAAATCAATACTCGCAGAGACTGAGTTTGTATTTCCCCTAGAATGTAAACATACCTTGTCATTAGGCAACACTGAGTATATTGTTTGGAGTTTTTTTTTTTTTTTTTTGCTTTTGTAAAAAAATAAAACTATAGAGTAATATGGCACATAGCATGCCAGCTGTTAACCCGATTGTCTCTCAGGATAGTTGTATTGGTGTTGTATCTAGATTTTTTTTTTGTTTTGTTTTATTGATCTGTGTATTGATGGCTGGTAGGAAGGATGGCTAGGAGCCAGCTCCTGATAGCATTTACACATTCTACTACCCAGAGTTTCTTGGACACATGCACAAAGGCATTGGCAGAATAGGTGTAATTTCTCTATGTAGGACTCCTACTATGTGATCTGATCGGCATCTAAGTGATCATGATAACAGCACTGGCATTTAGAAAAACATATACAACCATTTACATTGGCATATCCTCATTGAGTAAATGGTTTAAACAATCAATGTCATTGATGGAAAAATATATGACCCTAAATGTACTGTAGTAGCTAAAGGAACCTTCTGTTGGTAATTACCAAAGGCTTCCTTGTGTCTGCTGACCAGACCTACAGATCAGTTAGAGATATTTCGGTACAGAAAAATATTTCACCTAATATACTTGGATATCTTCGCTGGATGGCCTGGTTCAGATCACACCACTTCCAAAGGACTGAGATGCTGGCTGACATGACCTTTCTAAAATATGGAATACTTTTATTTTGGGCTACGCTTTTCTTGTTTTACTTCTGTTTGTTGTATGACCGTTCTTTTGAGTTGGAGATCCCAGATATACATGCTGAAATTCTGTCTTAGAACTCCCATATACAACTGTGAATGAATTTATGCATCAATGATTTCAAGGTGTCTGGGCCCAGAGGGAGCAAAGCCCCCATACCCCCTTCATCGTAATTCACAGTTGGGATATGGATTAGGATTTGTCAGGCTGTGCTTATTTTCTCCAAACACATCACTATGTGTACATTTATATAACATGAAACATCTTTCTCATCTGTCCAGAGAACATTATTTCAGTAGTATTGTGGAACATCCAGGTGGTCCTTACAAACTTGACTTGGGCAGCAATGATTCCTGGGGCAGAGAGGTGGTTTCCTCTGTGATAACTGCACCTTTTGTTCAGGGTTTTTCTTCTGCAGACTCATAAACCCATGTGCTGTTAAGAGCAAGAGATGCCTGTGGTTGTCATCCTAGGGTTATTTGTCTGTCATTTGTCTCAGGATTGTATAACATGCCCATGCACTTATCTCTGTAGGACAACATTTCCTAAGAAGAGAAGCAACTGTCTTTAAAATTCTCCAATTCATAAGCTATCTGCATGGGTGTGGACTGATGGTGGCCCCCAATCCATAAAAATCCTTTTATAATGATCATCAACAGCTCTGCTCAGGTCCTCCAAAGTCTCATATGATTGGGCCTCATTACATTTCAGCAAAACCCTGCAGAATAGAGCAGCTCACTAAAATTGTGTAGGTCAGGACAGGTCCAGGGCACACCTGAGATACATTGTGATACCCAGCATATTGATTAGTGAATCTAACTTGAATTACCCTCTTTAAAAAAGTTATCCTAAAGAGTTGTTTGTTGAAACCATTTGTGCAGTCAATATATGGCAAAATAATTCATGTGTCCTTTGTTATACAAGACTGCCATTTGTTATCCACAAGACTGTCATTTGTTGTTATCCTTTTAATTGAAGGAAAAAAAGATAACATTTTAGGAGATGTTTTTTTTCTGCAGAAGTTCAGAAAATTCTTCATTGTTCTTAGAACTGTACCAATAAATCTATACAGTGATATCTCTATATAAGAGTTTAAATGATGCAGATGGCAGAGAGTCAGCCAGGCTGGCGTTGTGTTAATTAATGTTGTATATGTGTAGCTAAATGTACTTGGCCATTTGCATTCACATCATATATTCTCCCAGCCAGGGAGCATTGCTGAGCGTTTTTAGGAAACCCAGCATGCTTTGTGATCATTTTTATAAAAACTGGTTCCTCGAGTTTAATAGAAAGCAGAGCCTTATTTAAGGGTTTAATTAACTGGCAGGTCTTCAGTAATTCGTCCCTGGAGAATGCCAGGCAGTCAATCCGAGGTGCTGTCACAGGCGATCTGTTCTAAAGACAAAAAAGGGAAGGGCCAGATCCATCCTCCTTAGGCACTTTGTGCTGTGTGTGTGCTCATCTGTGTGTGTGTGTGCCTGCTACAGTGCTGCATGGGGCTCCATAGTGTGCTGGGTGTACATTGTCTGCTGTACACCACGTGCCTGTATATACACTGAGCGACCCTCATCACAATCATGTCACCATTCCACTATAGCCTCATACATATTCTGAACACATTGCTTTTCTGCATTGATCCATCTAGTGTGCTCCACGTACATTGTCTGCTATACAAGATGTGTCTGCATATACACTAAGGGGCCCTGAGCACAATCATGCCACCATTCCGCCTCATACATATTATGAACATATGTATTATGATCTGCATAGTTCTATATATTGTGTTCCATGTACATTGTCTGCTATACACTGTAGTAATATTGGGAGTTAGTTACTAAAACTGGAGAGTGCAAGATTTAGTGCAGCTCTGCACAGAAACCAATCAGCTTCCAGGTTTTATTACCAAAGCTTAATTGAATAAGCTGAAGTTAAAAGCTGATTGGCTACCATGAACAGCTGCACCAGATTCTGAGTGCTCCAGTTTTAGTAAATCTGCCCCATTGTGTTCGTATATACACTGAGGGGCCCTGAGCATATTAATGTCACCATTTCACTATCCTGTATCATATATACTCTGTACCCATTGCTTTGCTGTATAGATCTCTTACTGCGCTCCTTGTACATTATCTGATGTACACCATGTGCCTATATACATACTAAAGAGCCATGAGTACAATCATTCCACCATTCAGCTATTCTGCATCATGTATAACAATAATAATATATACACTGAACACATAGGTTTTCTGTATAGATCTCTGTACTGTGCTTCATGTACATTTTCTGCTGTATACCATATATATATATATATATATATATATATATATATATATATACATACCAAGGAGCTCTGAGCACAATCATGCCATCATGCCACCATTCTGTATCATATATACTCTGAACACATGGTTTTTCTGTATAGATCTCTATAGTGTGTACCATGCACATCATCTGCTATACACTGCACAGTAATTAGGTGAATGGATATACACTAAGGGGCCCATAGCACTACCATGCCACCATTCCACTATTTTGCATCTTATATAGTCTCTGCACACTTGGCTCTTCTGTATAGACCATTCTGTATTTCTGCATTCTTGGTCATTAATGTACATGAGCAACATAATAAATATAGGAGCTATATGTAAATATGTGTGATTTGAGATATGTATATATATATACTTTTTAATTTATGTGTTTGTGTGTGTGTGTGTGTATAATTCTCTTATATCATGTTTGCTGTGATACTGCCAGTATAATATTATCTCACTCTCTCTCTCTCTCTCTCTCTCTCTCTCTCTCTCTCTCTCTCTCTCTCTCTCTCTCTCTCTCTCTCTCTCTCTCTCTCTCTCTATTTTTATATATATATATATATATATATATAAAATTATATATGTATATAATTTTATACATATATATATATATATTTCTTATGGGCAGTCTTGTCTGTTGTAACACTAGCCAGATATATCTTCCCTAGACAGTGAAAAAAAAGTCACAATTGATTTTTTGGAAAGTGGGCAATGTTTTTTTGGGGGCCCCTGATAGTAGCAAATGTCCCAATGATAGAACTAGGAGGGTTAAGGATCCTAGGATAAGTTAGGATTGATAAACCGACGCTTGCTTCGATTTGACGTGTATTTTTTACGACAATTTGGTCGACCAGAATCTCCATTTATTTACATGGATCAATAGTGGAAACAAGCGCTTGAATTAGACGGTAGGATCCCCTTCTCGGCGTTATCTGAGCATTAATCTGCCAATCTAGAGTGGCTGACAGTGCGAGGAGCTGCATACAAATGAAGAGGCAGCACTGTACACACCTGCCGGCTTCTATCAGAGGGTCGCACATAGGTGATTGCCTCTCACACTGCTCAGATGGGGATCCTGCTTTATATCCAAACTGCACTAATAAATATTGAAAGCGTTGTTACACGAGACACAAATATTTTCATTTGTCGCAATATTATCCTAATCTGCACTTGGTGTATAACCAGTGCTCTGATTATCCTGCATTGCATTCACAGCTCGTTGTCGTTTATTCCAGTATTTGCTGAGCAGGCAGCTGCACCTTCTCAGTGAGGGATTTTATGCTTTATGTTTTATTTTTTAACAAAATAAAACATATTTGTCATTTTTACAGCACAATTCATTTACATTCGTTTAAAATAGTATTTTTCAACCCTTGTTACTTGTCCTTTTCGGCTACATTCGTTAAAAAAATGGAATTGATGTAGTAATTCCATATATATAAATGAGATCGGCTCTGAAAGACATAAATATATGAATACTTCGATTAAAAAAATTAAAAAGGTAGATGTGTATGAATTTTTTTTCTCTTTTTTGTTTCATAAAGAGAGAATTTTTTTTTCAATACAGTCAATGTGTTCCAACAAAGAAATACAACACTTAAATTAGAAATTAAAAAAAAAAAGCAACAAAACAGTATTGATAATAATAATAATTACAATAAATAAAGAAATAATGATAATGCTAATAATAATAACAACTGCACTGATGTTATTTTTGTTGTTGTTGTTGTTATTATTATTATTATTATTATTATTATTATTATTAATAATAATAATAATAATAATGTTATTGTTATTATTATTATTATTATTATTATTAATAACAAT
This sequence comes from Staurois parvus, assembly GCF_062004578.1. Lineage (NCBI taxonomy): Eukaryota > Metazoa > Chordata > Amphibia > Anura > Ranidae > Staurois > Staurois parvus. Next base: position 2,060,386 of record NW_028318332.1, read on the forward strand.
AATAATAAAAATAATATCAATTGTAATGAATAATAACGCTGATAATATAAATAATAATAAGTAAATGAAATATAAGAAAATGATAATAATAATATCAATGTGAATAAATAATAATAATATAATAGCAATAATAATTGTAATATTAATAACAACAATGTTAATAATACAATTTTTTATTTATTACATTTACATTTTTACATGTTACATTAAATAAATATGATATATTTTATTATACATTTAAGCAACTTACATTCACACGTTTTCACCTAATTGTGATCCCTATAGATTTCAGTTTTCATTGCATATTGTAAAAACTGGACTTCTATAATACATATCAAATATTTATTTGATTACCTTCTCCACTATATGTAAAGTAATAGAAACCTAATAATAAAATACCTGAAGCTCTTAACACTTTCAATAGGATATATTTCTAGTACCTTTTTTACAATTTTAAAATATGCATATATAAATGTTTAATTTAAATGTCTGTATATCTATGCAGGCATACATGATATGATCACTTGTATTTTTTTTAAATATTGAAGGAGTTTGGTTATGTGTACACCAAGTCTTCACTTGTCACCTTAGCTTGGAAACCTCAGCAGATAAATGCAGAAAGCTGGGTAGACCAAGTGCAGGTTTTTGAACCCAAGCATCTCATTGCATATGTTTAATTTTAGTGGTGTCAACCTCCCCGCAGATTAGCATGTCATATTACATTTGTTTCTGGGCCTCCATTTGGATAGAAATGATTTTCTGCCATAATAAGCCCCTGTTGGTGTCCAGAGGTTGCTTCTGCTCTCAGATTCAATCCATGTTATTCTGTACATTTGGGGCTTACACACAATCCTCACAATGGGCATCAAACACACTCAGCTTAGCGTTCCACTCAATTGGATTTACTTCTGCGGTTTAATGTAGGCCTGACTCTTTCTAGGACTGGATACATTGGCTGATCAATACAAGTTCATTGTTCCAGAATCGCTTGCTATTCAGCAAGCTGACCCCCAATTCACAGATTATTGTAGGCTTCCATTATTTTTTTTTTTTGCTATGCAAAAACAGTTGTACGCGCCTTAAATATTTTGTGATTGAGCAGTTATATATGATTTAAGGTAGATATAGTCAATCAGAACAATATTAACATCAATAACAATGTTAATAGATTTTTTAGGCTTAGATTTCTTGCCTATGTTACAGGAGTTTAGTATTTTTAATATAAGCCATGCCTTGCTTTATTAATGGGTAGATAAAAGTTTGCCAAACGTAACAGGTCAGGTCTTTGTTCAGTTCAGACAAGCAAAACACAAATGTTCCAATCCGTCAATGCATTTACAATTTAGTAAATATTGATAGCTTATATATTTATTTGAAACAATGTACAGAAAAATCTGTCCTAGAGCTGTCCATTTCAGAGCAGACTAGGGAACAGAGGCCTTTCAAAGTGGAAGTGAAACTATTTGTTTATCTCTTTATTACTGTAACGCAGCTTGGACGTGTTTATCTCACTATATTAATTTAGTATGACATAAGTTAAATCATAGAACTTTTATTTGTTTTGGACTGTGGAAGTAAAGTGCTAAAAATAGAAAAAAATTTAAAATCAAAAGATGAGTGACAGTTTTAAATTTTGGATACTGGCCTCAGTGTCCAGTGGGGTGTACACAATAGGATAGAGGAATCGAACTCATGTTTTTTGCAACCCAGGCACCACCTGGCAAAAGTCAGGCCATATTCCCCTGATACCATACCATAGTGGCTTTATTCTATTCCAAAACCTCACATTACATTTACTGTGATATCCATCCAATGGAATATGGATATACAAATATTTGAAAATACCTGCAATGGGACTAATGAGTAACAGTGGACAGTAAGACCTTGGTAACACCAATCTGACTTTGAAATTGTGCGACTTCACATTCATGCATGCAAAACATTTCTATTGTAATTACTCTTCCTGCTTGATATATTCTCCGGAATGGGAAATAATCCCCCTCCCCCCATCTTGTTTTATCCACACACTTTAATTCTTCCTTGCAGCTTTCCTCTAGTTACACTTGAGATAATCTGCTTAGAAAGAAAGAAACACATTCATTACCACTCTGTTACTGGCCTTAGAAAGAGAAAGGACATTTATTGGCCTTAACTGGCAACTGTTACTGCAGACGTTGTAGACTTCAATACCCAAAAACGTATCTTAATATTACAGGAATGCTACTATGTTGATAAAGACATGGCTGGAATGCACATATGTATTTGGATTAATTAATTAAGGGAAAGTGCTATAACCTGTTGCAACTCATCAGAACCAATATTTCCCTTATTTGACCCCAGTAAGCTGAAATCTGACTATGAGTAACTGAATTTTGCACATGATCATTACACATTGCAATGCCCAGCTGTACAACCAGCTCTAGAAAGAAATCCATCTATAGGTTTTGTTCACTAAGGTTCATAAGGTTTGGACAGGACCCTAAGTACCATACATACATTTATAACAATCGCTCTTCATGAACGTTTTTTTCTCTTTAATAAAGGGTCAGATTCTATTGGTTAGAATATGTTAGTTATAAATTATTGATGGTAATATTGCATAAATGTTCCAGGGTGATACTCATAGAAGTATAGTATAAACTGGAATATATTATTATTATTATTATACAGGATTTATATAGCTCCAACAGTTTGCGCAGCGCTTTACAAAATGAAGGTAGACATTACAGTTACAATATATTAATCTGTTGGTGTTCTTTTTTATTAGGATAAAATATGACAATACAAAATGCATTGTTCCTCTCACTCTCAGTATCAAGGTTATAGTTTTATCAACATGGTAAGAAAAAAGTGTGTAACTGCTCATAACCCTAATGGGCCTATTCAACAAGATAATTCCAAGGGAAAACTGACATACCAGCTAAGAAATCATCTTTTGCTGTTCTGCCAGCTGTAAATTTGACTGTTACAAGCAATTCTCTTCATCATCAGCTTTTCACTAATTTGTACTGGACAAGAATAACAAAATCATATTATTATTTATGAGATTTTATTCAGATCATTTCATGGAAATCATAGGGGTAAAAAAAAAAAAGCTCCAGTTGGCTGCAGTTAAAAACATTCTTAATGTTGTCCTAGTACTACATTCTTAATCAGTTTGACCAGGAGTAGTGCAGTGCCATATACACCGCTTACTGCACCCTATAGAAAAGGAAGGGCATTACATGTACTTTTCTTGGTAGAAAAATTAGCATTTGTTATTCATGGTTTTCCATGAAAGAATGTGTCTGAAACCTGTGGATATGTAGAGTAGGTGGTACAGTCTTCATTTCATTTGACATAGTTATAGATTCTACTTGCAATGTAATCAAGCTACAGGTGATTGTTAAGAAGTTAAAGCACATCTGTCATGTCAGATACAAGGAGGATGACATTGCCAATTTAATTGGCTGTCATGCTAACTCTCAAGCCCCAATATTTTGGGTTATCGACCCAGAACTGGTAGGCAGAGGACTTCTGAACTTATTGTGACTTTCCTGATATGTATTCCTGTCCCAGATCAGTGGATCATACAATGTTCAGCATAAGGGTTAGTATGACAGGTAGGCAACTAGTATTAAAAGGAAAACAGCAATAGCAGCCACGATTTTTCCTTTTTGACAGGTTTGCTTTAAAGTGTTTGTATAAAGTATAGCTCCAACCTTTTTTTTTTAGTTTTGGGTAAAATGGGAAAGAATGGGGAAGGTGTTAGACCCAAAAAACATACACGAGGGTGGGGGGTCAGGCGCAAATGCCTAGTGCATAACCTGAGATTTATTGATCAAAGAAACCAAAAAGCCAAATGAATACTCACAAAAGATAGAAATAACAGGCATGACAACAAAGCTGAGAGCTCTGAGGAAGAGGATGCTTCCCCGAAATGCCTCAGCTTGCCAACATTGCCACAGTTTGGTAACTCATTGCCACACTGACTCACCAGCTTATTTGTTGTCATGCCTGTTACTTCTGTCCTTTGTGAGTATTCATATGGCTTTTTGGTTTCTTTGACCAATAAACCTCAGGTAAAACACTAGGCGTTTATGCTCCGTATGTGTTTTTTTTGCAGTTTAGTTTTGGATTTCTCCATCTGAGGAGGGCAGCATCGTTGGAGCATTTTACCAGAGGAAGTATAGACTCCGCACAGCATCTTGGTCTGGTGCAAACTCTATCATATAGACTGCACATACAGATTGTGACACACAAAAAATATATTTTTCAATATAATAATAACCATAATTAAAAGTAATAATTAAAAAAACATTTTTGCAGTCCCAACATGTGCAAATAAAGTGCAAACGTGCTGATTCCTTGGTATTGGATTCCATAATTATAGTGACAAGTGCTTCATAGTGCACAGACTGGTGCCCCACATGGATGTACACTCACTATCCTGCCATGACCACCTAACTCTAGGTAGGTCACTAGCGCTTTGTTTGGGACTGACCCAAAATGCCACGTATTGATGGTACCAATGCTGTTACATATACTCCATGACGTTGCCAATGGTAGCCAGTATATATTCACCAGGTCAGATATCAGGTATTAACCAGTGATCCTTATTGGGAATGGGTACAGCACCTGCACTCCTTCTCTCCTCCGCAGATAATATACAGGTGGTTAGTATAAAAATAAAATGAAAAACGGACATCTCATAGTGTAATATTCTTTAGGTTAATGCTGGGAATAAAATAATATATATAAACTCACAAAATGAGTGTCTTTTCCTCAGCACTGAGTGTGTTCAGCTCTATGTGATAGTATTGGAAGAAAAAGATGGCCGCCGCATTCCAGCGTGCATTCCAAAGGTGAGGAGAGGAGGAGTGCAGGTGCTGTACCCATTCCCAATAAGGATCACTGGTTAATACCTGATATCTGACCTGGTGAATATATACTGGCTACCATTGGCAACGTCATGGAGTATATGTAACAGCATTGGTACCATCAATACGTGGCATTTTGGGTCAGTCCCAAACAACGCACTAGTGACCTACCTAGAGATAAGTGGACATGGCAGGATGGTGAGTGTATATCCATGTGGGGCACCAGTCTGAGCACTATGAAGCACTTGTCACTGTAATTATGGAATCCAATACCAAGGAATCAGCACGTTTGCACTTTATTTGCACAAGTTGGGACTGCAAAAATGTTTTTTTAATTATTATTTTTAATTATGGTTATTATTATATTTAAAAATATGTTTTTTGTGTGTCACATTCTGTATGCGCAGTCTATATGATAGAGTTTGTATTTTTTGTGCCTATTCAGTTCACAATTAAGACTGCTGCAACATAGGGTATTAGTATACACAGTATATTCCATAAGCACAGCAGTATCCTTTTCTATTTCATCTTGGTCTGGTGACTGTCCTTTTGAGTGCTGGAGTAGTTGTTTGTCCTTCTAAAAGTGTTAGCCCCACCACCACCTTTATAGCTGTTTGTATCCTCACTGTGGAGTTTATATTTGTCCTGGTGTCCATTGTCTGTGAAAGTTGTCACCAAAATGAGTATAGGAGAATACAAGAGAAGTCTTCCAATGGGGACACCTGTTCCAGGGACAACTGTCTAGGAGGGGAATTAGCTTCACCTTGGAGAGATTTGTCCTCACTTCCTGTTGTGCCTTCTAGCAGAAAGTAAAAGGGGAATCTCCCTAACAATATACAAAAAGCAAAAAAATAAACTAATAAAATAAAAGGAAGTCCCTCTGCTCATTCATTACAATACATCATCATTATCCATTATGTCATGCACAGGATAAAAATGCTGAAAATGTTTTTGTTTTTATAGCTACAGAGCACAGAATAATTGTAAAACACACTGATTTGATTTTCAAATGGTATTGTCCATGAAATGTATTTATATGAAAACAATATGGCAATTCTAATTCAGTTGATAATTCTCGTACTCCCATTTTACCTTGGAATCTTGTTGAGAAGGAAATCCATAGCTGATTGATTTATTCTGTTAGGTGTGGGCAATGTATTTATATACATCACTGTAAGTAGATGTTAGAACAGGAATAGATGAAACATGCTAGACCACTCCCTTTATCTTCCCACGGAGATCAATAGACTCCATGTGTGATTATATGTCTGGTCCATCCTAGTGGCAAAAAATGGATCTTTGGAGAACAGAAGTTTTCTTATACAAATAGAGATATACCAATTTAATCTGGTAGTGCTAAGAACAATAATGTTGTGGAAAGTGGCTTAGCCCATCCCACGTAATACCATTTTACCATACTGGAGAAAATAAGGGTATAATATTAAATCCAATTGGATGCCATTATTACACCATGCGCAGTCAATGCCCTGTCAACCTGAAGGATGTATTTAAAAATTACACTTAATGCCTGTTCTTTCACAAATTCTGTTTTACCAACCTTTTTAATTATATGATTTAAGGCTTAACTCATTATAAGAGGGTGTAGGAACATATATGTTAGCCAAGAAGACTGCAATTGTCACGGTAATATAATGCAAGAGATCCAATATCATAATGCTTATGGTACAAAAATGACCCCAGTACCCACAGTCTGTTGTAGATATAGGGATCTTTTAGGATCAGACAAGTAATGCGAAGTACCGTACATTGGGCTTTAGTCAAGTGAACCTGTGTTCAATTTGAAAATCCAATGCACATAATCAGGTGATTGATTGGAATACAGCATCACTGAACTAAGTGAAGAATGTACTGCTTCAGTAAACCAGCTTCACTGTATTGAGAACTACTTGTCAACTTATTCTAAAGCATATGTGACCCCTTACCTTGTAAAACAACCCACTCAGTTTAAAATAGAAATGCAAGGCAAAACATTTGTGTGGGCAGCACAGTGGCTAAATGGTTAGTACTTCCACCTGGCAGTACTAGGCTTGTTGGTTAGAATCCCAACCACAGCACCGCCTGCCTGGAGTTTGCATGTTCTCCCTGTGCCTGTATGGGTTTCTTCTGGGTACTCCAGTTTCCTCCAACACTGCAAAAGACATGCCGGTAGGTTAATTGGATCCTGTCTAAATTGGCCCTAGTATATGAATGTAAGTTAGGGACCTTAGATTGTACACCCCTTGAGGATTAAGGACTGATGTGAATGTACAATATACAGTCATGGCCGAAATTGTTGGCACCCTTGATATTTCTCCAGGAAATCATGTATTTCTCACGAAACGTATTGCATTAACACATGTTTTGCTATACACATGTTTATTCCCTTTGTGTGTATTGGGACAAAACAAAAAAAGGGAGGAAAGAAAGCAAATTCGACATAATGTCACACAAACCTCCAAAAATGGGCTGGACAAAAGTATTGGCACCCTTTCACAACTGCGGATAAATAAGAATGTTACAAGCATGTGATGCTCCTGTAAACTCACCTGGGGCAAGTAACAGGTGTGGGCAATATAGAAATCACACCTGAAAGCAGATAAAAAGGAGAGACGTTCACTTAACCTTTGCATTGTGTGTCTGTCTGTGCCACACTAAGCATGGACAACAGAAAGAGGAGACGAGAACTGTCTGAGGACCTGAGAACCAAAATTGTGGCAAAATATCAACAATCTCAAGGTTACAAGTCCATCTCCAGAGAACTAGATTTGCCTTTGTCCACAGTGCGCAACATTATCAAGAAGTTTGCAACCCATGGCACTGTAGCTAATCTCCCTGGTCGTGGACGGATGAGGAAAATTGATGAAAGATTGCAACGCAGAATAGTCCGGATGGTGGATAAGCAGCCCCAAACATGTTCCAAAGACATTCAAGCTGTCCTGCAGGCTCAGGGAGCATCAGTGTCAGCGCGAACTATCCGTCGACATTTAAATGAAATGAAACGCTATGGCAGGAGACCCAGGAGGACCCCACTGCTGACACAGAGACATAAAAAAGCAAGACTACAGTTTGCCAAAATGTACTTGAGTAAGCCAAAAGCCTTCTGGGAAAACGTCTTGTGGACAGATGAGACCAAGATAGAGCTTTTCGGTAAAGCACATCATTCTACTGTTTACCGAAAACGGAATGAGGCCTACAAAGAACAAAACACAGTACCTACGGTAAAATATGGTGGAGGTTCAATGATGTTTTGGGGTTGTTTTGCTGCCTCTGGCACTGGGTGCCTTGACTGTGTGCAAGGCATCATGAAATCTGAGGATTACCAAAGGATTTTGGGTCGCACTGTAGGGCCCAGTGTCAGAAAGCTGGGTTTGCGTCCAAGATCCTGGGTCTTCCAGCAGGACAATGACCCCAAACATACGTCAAAAAGCACTCAGAAATGGATGGCAAAGAAGCGCTGGAGAGTTCTGAAGTGGCCAGCAATGAGCCCAGATCTAAATCCCATTGAACACCTGTGGAGAGATCTTAAAATTGCTGTTGGGAAAAGGTGTCCTTCCAATAAGAGAGACCTGGAGCTGTTTGCAAAGGAAGAGTGGTCCAAAATTCCGGGTGAGAGGTGTCAGAAGCTTATTGATGGTTATAGGAAGCGACTGATTTCAGTTATGTTTTCCAAAGGGTGTGCAACCAAATATTAAGTTAAGGGTGCCAATACTTTTGTCCAGCCCATTTTTGGGGTTTTGTGTGACATTATGTCATATTTGCTTTTCTGCCTCTGTTTTATATTTGTTCCAATACATACAAAGGGAATAAACATGTGTATAGCAAAACATGTGTTAATGCAATACCTTTTTTGTGTGAAATACTTGATTTTCAGGAAAAATATCAAGGGTGCCAACAATTTCGGCCATGACTGTATATGTAAAGCACTGCATAAATTGACAGCTCTGTATAAGTACCTGAAATCAATAAAATATATATACAAATACCTTTTTTTTCTATAAGTGATCACATGATCTCTATTCTCAGTTGCATAAGGGGCTTAGAGAAGTGGGGATGGAGACTGCAGGTGGGCATGTCAGCAGGAAGCAGAGGAAGAGCATTACACTGATCTTCCGACTGAAGACCTGTGAGGAGAGGAGGGGTCAGCACAAGTCTTGACCAGTGGAGGACAGGCAGGCTGTTCTCCCAGCACAGACATAAAACTGACCACTGGATACAAATGGAGAAACAGAAAAAGGGCGCACCGACCTAGTGCACCCTTTTTCTGTTTCTCCATTTGTATCCAGTGTATTCGGACCACCCCGGTCTGTTGAGGGCAGCAAGCAGTGCATATTCTAGAAAATTCCAGAACATTCCTATTGGGTCTACTGAGTCCTTTCCTAGCGCAAAGTAAAGTGTTTGTTGTGTTAGAAAACTGACCACGTTGGGATGGATGCACCCTTATTCCTAGCATGGTTAATTTGAAACAGGAAAGCAGGGGGACTGTCAGGATCACCAGGTATTTTATACAGAGGAAGCAAAGAAAACATAAGTACAACAGACACATATCAGGAATATGACATGTTGGCATAGAATACTCATTTAATACTAAGCTACTCTAGTGTTCCACAGGCAGCACTTGGGGGGCTCATTCTAAAGGGCTAACAGCATGATGTGATCAGATGGATAAAGGAACAAAAAATAGAGCTTATCATGTGAAATTTTCTGTTTAGCCTCAATACTTAGAAACAGAACCAAAAAAAATATTTTTTGAAAATATTTATCACAAATCACTAATCCGAAGAGTGTTTTATTAATACAGTGGACCAAACGTAACCTAATTATACTGACATGCAGGAACGTTTTTTGGATGGTAACTGAAACAATTACAATGTAACATGAACTGTAAACAGTTTTTTTATTATTTTCATGCTGTTTCATATTTTATCAAGATTGATACACCAAAAATCAGGAATGCGTAATGCTTTTGCTGAAATAACAGCAAGCTTATATAAAAATATAAACTTTCATTAAAGTTTTACTCCAGACAACATACAGTAAACACTGTTGAAATACATGCCTGTGAACTGTTTTCCCAAATGCTTTATTGTTGTGTTTATTCACTCTGGTTATAGAGGCACCCCTGCCAGACAGCTCTACCAGGTCTGACTCTCTCTGTGACCTCCCTGCAAACTACAATAAACTTGCAGAATAAATCTTGGTCTAGGACCCATTCTATTCAGCTACTGGAGAATGAAGGAACATTAGCACACTGATGTGGTCATTCCTTCTTCTCTTAAGAAGCTTCCAACAATAGATGAACATCACTGTACAATGCAGTAAATCCTGACTAGCTAGTGCAGTAAATCCTGACTATCTTCTCCTGATCTGAGTGCTGCTGTGCAGGGGATTGCAGGGGGCTGATATTAAAAGAGATTAAGGTACATTCACCAACTGTTTTTAAAATGACAACAGATTTTTTTTTTTTTAAGAGTCCAACTGGGTTAAATGGTGTTTTTATATCTGCCTGGAATGTGGCTTTAAATGGTAACTACACTGTCATGGGAAAAAAGTCATATTGTTGATAACAAAATGACCCTTCCTTTTCAGTCTGTAGTGCTGTATTTTTCTGTAAAATGCAATGCAGCTACCTGGAGGCTTTCTGTACAGAGTTGGTGTACAGAACACCCCCTGAAAATTTCCTGTTTGTGTGATTGGCTCACTGATTTTCCCAGAAGTCTGCACCAAGTCAGATTTTTTGCATCCCCTTCAACAATAATGTCATTTTTTGGTGAGATGCTCCCAAAGGGAAATCACATCTAAAGGGATGCAGACCTTGATGATTTCCTCATTAGAACCCTGCAGGTGCAGCAGCTGATTGATAATTATAAAATCACTCCCATTAGATTCACTCTGCACATGGACACAGACAAACAAACAGCCATTTCTACAGGATAACAAAAGGAAGAAATCTGCAACAACGTTTGTTAAAATCCCTGCAATGTATATAGATCACCCAGAGGGGAATGTTCTTTTTCTCAACAAAACTGGAGTTGCTCTTTAGGTGGTCAGCCATAACCCCAAAGTTTAAGTGAACACTTACCTTTTAAAATAACTCATTTTGTTTAAAATTTAAATGAAAATGAAAACATTTTTGCATATATATTAAAAAAAAAAATCACATAATCTCTATTCCTAGCTGCAGAAGGAGCTTAGCGGCGTGTGGTGGAGATATTCTTAGTGAATAACTCTGTGGAGGGTTGAGTGTCAGCAGAAGCATGCTCATCCGAGGACAGGCAGGCTGTTTTCCCAGCACAGCCAGAAAACTTACCAAACACTCATGCCTAGCATGGTCAGTATCAAACAGAAAAGCAGGGGGACTGGCAGGATCACCAGGTATTTCACACAAAGGAAGTAGCACAAAGTGAACAGGATATGTTTTAGCACATAGAGAGAGATATAATTTTACCCCTGTACAAATCATTAGTAATACCTCATCTGGAATATGCAGTTCAGTTTTGGGCACCGGTTCACAAAAAGAACATTAGGGAACTGGAGAAAGTACAGAGAAGGGCAACCAAACTGATAAGAGGCATGGAGGAGATCAGCTATGAGGAAAGATTAGAGGAACTGAATGCATTCTCTCTTGAGAAGAGGAGATTAAGGGGGGATATGATCAACATGTATAAATACATCAGTGGTTCATATAGTGAACTCGGTGTAGAGCTATTCACTCTGAGGTCATCACAGAGGACAAGGGGGCAGTCTTACGGCTGGAGGAAAAGAAATTTAATCTCCAAACATGGAAAGGTTTCTTCACAGTGAGAGCTGTGAAAATGTGGAATAGACTCCCTCAAGAGTTGGTTCTGGCCAGCTCAGTGGATTGTTTTAAAAATGGCCTGGATTCTTTCTTAGATACACAGAATATAACTGGATACTAACAATTATAGATAAAGTTGATCCAGGGAATATCCGATTGCCTCTCAAGGGATCAGGAAGTAATTTTTCCCCTGCAGGAGCAAATTGGATCATGCTTTGCTGGTTTTTTTTTGCCTTCCTCTGGATCAACTGTGGGTGTAGGATTAGAACTCAATTTGTAATGGTTGAATTGATGGATTTTTGTCTTTTTTCAGCCAGACTATGTAACTATGTAAGTACATGGTATAGAGGGCACATATTAGAAATACGAAATGTTTGGGTTACATACAAAGAACAACAGTTACCATAGTTTAAAATCTGTGTATGTTGTACATTTCAAGGGGAGAGAGACTTGAAACAGACAGAGATGGACTGAAGAGTAATTTGAAAATGGATATCAGATTTGAGGAAAAAATATGTTTTGCGGGACAATCAAGCAACATTTGAAATGTTCTATTTGATAAATAGATCACCTTTTAACCCAGGATGAAGAGTTTGTTGTCTAAACTGTGGCCTTACTTGTTATTTATATAAATTGTTAGACAGGTGGAATTGCAGTAATCTGTAAATGCATCCCATAATCAGCCTAACATCTACAGTTTGAAACTTGGTTTGATTTGCACTAATCATTTCTAAGCATTGGCAGTAGATAGAAAACGGGGTATAAAGATGTAGCAGATCCCTATTTAGAACTAGTCCCTCTAGATATGACAACCTGTATTCAAAAGTAACTACCCTAATAAGAGCTCATTTAAGATTTTCTGATAGCCATACACAAGAGAATGTTATGGTGAAGAGTACACATGTGGGAGATATAATTTACTCTTCACCATCACAAATTACTCAACATGCACATTCTCCTATTGAACCTTGTTTCATAATATTTTCTCTTGCTAATTAGATAACTTTCCATTATGCAATATGGGGTCACAGTTTTTATTCTTACGTTTTAATATGGCAGGTTAAAGGCCCATCTTTTTTCATTATGGGACATTACATTATCTTTGAATTGCTTTTTATCACTGAGCTATTTTTTTATTCATCCCTATACATCTAATTATCTTAAAGCAAAAAATATTGTGTTTTTTTACTTATGTGTTTTATACCTAAACAATGTAATAGTTCCATTGCATCTCATTTATTTTAAGAAACCCTGTAACAAAAATTGCAGATAAGATCACAGAAAAATCTAGTCTTTTAAATGCGTACTTGCAGTGTTTTTACATTCCATCATTATATTTTTATTTGCTTCACTTGCTTCGAACTTGCTAGACATTTTGACTACTCCAGGTAGAGTCATTCTCTAGTATTGCCCCTTCCCTATTGGTAGTTTACAGCTTTCTCCTCATGTGGGCAAGTCAAATTATTCTCTGTGCTAGCCCAGCTTCTCTGCCCCTCCCCTAACCTCCCTTTATAACCTTTCATGTAACAGCCAGGAGGGGAGCAAAGGAGAATACTATTGGGAGTCACTTGGATGACAGCTGTGAGTCTGCTTGGGCTGCTGACATCACATCTAGTATGAAGGCACCCAGCAGCATTTCTGAAGGTTGTTGGGTGTCTACGCAAGGGAGCTGTTTAGAGCTGCTAAGAGTAAATAATATGCATAGCATATGTTGAATGCAGGTAGAAATTTATGGGTTGAAATAAATGGCCTGGAGACAGGTTACTTCAATCTGTTATCCAGTAATCACTAAATACTTACAATGGGTTTCATATGACTGAAAGATCAATTTAAAAAAACAAACTTGTGGCCCAGAATCCATGACATCCATCTATGATCCCATTCACTTGTATTGTCTTTCCAAATCATCAGACAAGTGAGGCGATCCCTAAGATCAAATGCACATTAGGTCTAAGTGGGCTTTCTTTCTAAATGTATGTGTGGATATTGGAGTTATTCAAGAATAGAATAGACTGTCACTAATAAATGTACTGGCCTCATGTATTACAGAGTGGGAATAAAAAGCCCATTTTGACCAATAAGATTTCTTCCATCTTCTCTGTTGCATTAGAAATTTGATAGCCAGAATCTAAGTGGCTAATATGATTGATGCACATTTTCTTTAGCAACACTCTTGATACATTAGGCTCTACCTGCCTCCTTATTCCACCAGAGGATTGTCTGAATGCTCCAACAGTGCAGTCACTTGTGTGATTGATGTTCATCTCTTTTTGATCATATTAAACGTTTTATTTTCATCTTACAAAATATGTTGTTTTTGTTATCGCATTTCATTCAGTACTTTGAAATGCTTCTTTTTAGGTATGTACAGGTTCACAATACAGTATTGTTATTATTACTCTTTTTAGGTTTTTAGAAACCTATCTGGTAAGTTAATAGCCATCAATAGTCGAGTCAAGAGGCCTGAAACTTACTTGCTGATCTACTTTAAAGACCCTAAAGGTCTTTTCTGCCATAAAGGCCCCTCCTTGCCTGTCAACAGTAATGTGTTCTGAGACGCACATGCGCATCTCAGACCACATTCACGACACCCACTATGTGCCGTGGTGATGTGACTCCCGTGAGCATTTGTGGGAGGGACTTTATCACGGCCTGATCATTCAGATGGCTGTAGGAGTGGAACCCAGAAGGAAGACTGGGCAAAGATGGAAGCACTAGATTGCGAACTGAGCCAGAAGTGGAAGCGTATACCTGTCAAAAACCAGGTACCCGCTCCCTACTCCTTCCCAAAAGGTGCCAAATGTGGGGGGAGGCAGATAAGTGGAGCTTCCACTTTTGGGTGGAACTCCGCTTTAACTGTGCCTATGCAATACCCTAAAAATATACCTTTTGTCTGGAATTCCTCTTAAAAGATAGCAGTGCACTTCTTACTCCCCTCTTCTTTGTACAGCTCCTCTGACAGACTTTCAATTGGAGAGCAACGGTGTGAATGCAAACATAATAATAAGGCTTAACTGTAGGTACAGTAAATATCTCCTAAACATGCACTGTTTAGGAAACATTTAAATATGTAGCAGCTAGTGACATCGGCGCCTGTGCATGCTCACTGTACACTGAATGGATGACAGGCTATCCATTGAGAGAGCTGTGCCATGGTTGTAACTCCTGTGGGCATTCACAGGAGTGATGTCATCACAATTCGGCCATTCACTCCACCAGACCTGGAAGGACTGAACTGAACGCGGAAGGAAGACCAGGTAAATATGGATTCCCTGTCAGCAGTAATGGCACACCACTGGAGGGATTCATTTCTTAGGTAAGTCTGTCATAACATGCTAGTATGCGGTGTATACTAGCACATTATGACATGAGCCTGCTGGGGGACCATTTGGGGTTTTTTAATGCAGTTTACTACCGCTTTAATGTCTCTATGGAATAAATGTATCCTCCTTAGCTTGGTTTAACCTAGCTTAGTTCACTGTTATTTGTTTGTATTAATATATGCGTTCCTATAAGGCTAGCAATCGGCAGCGCAATGCCATTTGCTAGTGACTAAAATGGCAGTTAGGATGACATCACAAGCTATGTTATGAACTCTGCCCTTATGATTAATAAGTGAATGGAGCTATCACAGTTAGTGACCCCTCAGAGGGTCATTGAACTATATCTGGTCATTAGCTCACTTTCAGTCATCTGACTATCCAAATGAATGTGACAGTAAGGTTTCTTTGTTAATGAATAAACTAAGCTGAATAGAGAACTATTGTCTTTACACTATGAGAACTAACTTAATCAACCCAGTGAAGATAAGAGATGGCAGGGTTTACCATTTGCAAATAATGACTACAATATCAGTGGGTTTAAAATAATCATAATCAAGGTGTAAATTGTAGTGCTAGGTGTGCGTATTTTCCTTCATTTTTCAAAGTGCAGGAGTACTGTCTGCTGTAGCAATAAAACATTCAATATTAGTATTCTCTGTATCCATAAATATCCTCATCACTATCATTATCTTGAAGCTTTTGTATTGTTTTGGAGTTGACTATTAAGTACAGCTGAAACTCGAAAAATTAGAATATCGTGCAAAAGTTCATTTATTTCAGTAATGCAACTTAAAAGGTGAAACTAATATATGAGATAGACTCATTACATGCAAAGCAAGATAGTTCAAGCCGTCATTTGTCATAATTGTGATGATTATGGCTTACAGCTCATGAAAACCCCAAATCCACAATCTCAGAAAATTAGAATATTACATGCAATCAATAAAACAAGGATTGTACATAGAACAATATCGGACCTCTGAAAAGTATAAGCATGCATATGTACTCAGTACTTGGTTTGGGCCCCTTTTGCAGCAACAACTGCCTCAATGCGGCGTGGCATGGAAGCTATCAGCCAGTGGCACTGCTCAGGTCTTATGGAAGACCAGGATGCTTCAATAGTGGCCTTCAGCTCTTCTGTATTGTTCAGTCTCATGTCTCTCATCTTTATCTTTGCAATGCCCCATAGATTCTCTATGGGGTTCAGGTCAGGTAAGTTTTCTGGCATATCAAGCACAGTAATCCCACGGTCATTGAACCAGGTTTTGGTGCTTTTGGCAGTGTGGGCAGATGCCAAGTCCTACTGGAAAATGAAGTCAGCATCCCCATAAAGCTCATCTGCGGAAGGAAGCATGAAGTGCTCCAAAATCTCTTGGTAGACAGTTGCATTGACCTTGGACTTAATGAAGCACAGTGGACCAACACTAGCAGATGACATGGCTCCCCAAATCAACAAAGACTGTGGAAACTTCACATTGGACTTCAAGCATCTTGCAGTGTGTGCCTCTCCATTCTTCCTCCATACTCTGGGTCCTTGGTTTCCATATGAGATGCAAAAGTTGCTCTCATCAGAAAAGAGGACTTTGGACCACTGAGCAACAGACCAGGTCTGTTTTTCTTTAGCCCAGGTAGGACGCTTCTGACGTTGTTTGTTTTTCAGGAGCAGCTTGACAAGAGGAATACGACATTTGAAGCCCATGTCCAGGATCCGTCTATGTGTGGTGGCTCTTGATGCACTGACTAGAGCCTCAGTCCACTCCTTGTGAAAGTCCCCAACACTTTTGAATGGCCTTTTCCTGACAATCCTCTCCAGGCTGTGGTCATCCCTGCTGCTTGTGCACATTTTTCTTCCACACTTTTCCCTTCCACATAACTTTCTATTAATGTGCTTTGATGCAGCACTTTGGGAACATCCAACTTCTTTTGCAATTACCTTTTGAGGCTTTCCCTCTTCATGGAGGGTGTCAATGATGGTTTTCTGCACAACTATCAGGTCAGCAGTCTTTCCCATGATTGTGATTCCTACTGAACCAGACTGAGAGACCATTTAAAGGCTCAGGAACCCTTTGCAGGTGTTATGGCTTAATTAACATGTTGACTTGAAATATGGAAAAACCACCTGAATTTAAAGCAGAGCTCAACCCAAAATGGGACGTTCCACTTTAAAACCTCCTTCCCCACTCCTCTTTACTTAATGGCACCTTTTTTTTTGGAGGGGGGGGGGGGCAGATACCAGGTTACCAGGTACCCGCTCCCACTTCTGCTCCAACCGCCTTAGAATTTAAGTTCTCCTCCCTACAGTCAAGACACGTGACAGGTCCCAAAAGACTGAAGGACTATTCACAAAGCACAGCATGGCTTGCGCATGCAGAGTGGGTGCCGGCTGTGAAGAGAAAAAGCTGTCACAGCCGGGCGCCAACAGGTGTCTGTTTATTAAAATTCAGCAGCTACAGTTTTTCATAGCTGCTGACTTTTAATAAACATGTAGTGGAATGGAGATCCCCTTTAAAGAAGCTCTGTCATTGGAGGGGGATGGAGGAAAGAGCTGCAAGTATGAAATGCAGGTATACATACTGTTCATGCAGCAGCCTCCTGAACCTTGCTGTCATGGCTCATCTCAAGGTTTTTTGATACTGCTTAAGCTTCTTTGCACTTTCCTACTTTCTGAAAATTCCCGTTGGCCAATGAGGTGAGCCAGAGGATTGTATTGGGTCAGGCACAGCAGAAAGCTTCATCACTGTCCAGAAGTGTTGGAAGTTTTGTCTTTTAGAATGGCACGCCATTTGCCACAATCAGAAGGTTTGGGAGTCTGCTGCAGATGTATATCTTCTTTAGTTATTATTATTTAATTTACCCCCCCTTCCCTTTCTTCAGTGAGAGAGTCTCTTTAACGAAGTAAAGGCCTAATTTGTAAGGGCCTAAAATCTAATTCTGATAATGAAATTTGGAAAAATATAAAGGGACCTACCACCAGAAAACTGTAGTAAAAGGTTTATTGAATTCTCCAATATGGGTTTTCTGAACAGCCAGAACAACAGGCACTAATTCCTTTCCAAAGCATTGTCTCTGACTGAAACATCAGACAGAGCTGTACTGGTGGGGAAAGAGGAAAAATTAGGATGTTTCTCTTTCAATCTCATTCAGGTATGTGCTGCTTTAGCTACTGAGCTCTGTAAACACTGTTTTTTTTTTTTTTACAAGCTATGGATAAGGTATAAAAACATGTGAAAAATATCCTAAAGCAAAACCTGCTGTCTGGATATAAGAACACAATATATTGATGCATTATTTCATACTTACCAGAATAAAATACATTTAAAAACATTTTTTTTTGTTGTAATCATAGTAAATTAAGACAAAACCACCATACATTTCCTGTAAAAGCAATGAATTGCTTGCAGCAAGCAATTCTTTGCAAAAGTAAATAGTGATATATACAGAGACAACCCTCCTGTAAGATATAGAGAAACTATAGCTTTAGATAGAGGTACTGTATGTATGGCAAAACTGTAACTCTTTAGGACAATATTTAGTGGTAATGTAGGTTACTTATGAATAGCTAACCTGATGTAAGCTAGGTTAAATGGTCTAGGAGGATCTAAAGCAGGATTAAACAATTGTAATCGGATTGCAGAATGATGGAAAAGGGAAAGAGTGAGCAGAGAGGGATCATGTATACAGAGGAAAGTGAGTAGAGAGGGATCATGTATACAGATGAAAGTGAGTAGAGGGGGGTCA
This sequence comes from Staurois parvus, assembly GCF_062004578.1. Classification (NCBI taxonomy): domain Eukaryota; kingdom Metazoa; phylum Chordata; class Amphibia; order Anura; family Ranidae; genus Staurois; species Staurois parvus. The sequence goes on from NW_028318332.1 coordinate 2,079,102, forward strand.
TGTGTTCAGAGGAAAGTGAGTAGAGGGGGATCATGTGTACAGAGGAAAGTGAGTAGAGGGGGATCATGTGTACAGAGGAAAGTGAGTTGAAGGGGATCATGTGTACAAAGGAAAGTGTGTAGAAGGGGATCATGCGTACAGAGGAAAGTGAGCAGAGGAGGATCACGGGTATTGGGGAGAGTCATTAAGGGATCATGTGTACTGGGGAAAGTAAGTAGAGGGGGGGTTTAGGTATTGGGGGTAATAAGTAGAGATGGATCATGTATATTAGGGAGGGGGGATTGTGTGTATTAGAGAGAATATCTACATGTGGATCATTTGTATTGGGAAAGGTCACAGGGGAAGATGGGGAGGGTCATGTGTATTTGGAGAGTGAGTAAGAGGAAATCATCTGTATTGAGAAGAGTGTCCCAAGATTGTCCCATGTGTTGGCTGCCACCTGTACAGTTGACAGATACAGTATCTGATGGATATAAAATGACCAGGATGGAAGATATGGTCATACTAAGGCCCCATTGCTGTATGTAAGCAGTGCTCTTATAATCACTTCTACCGGTAATCACTATATGTAAAATTTCATTGTTGGTGCCAACTTTGGTGCCAATTCTGCCAAATATGGACATCATCTCATTCTATGGCCAAATCTCATGTAGGTCAAGCCACTTGCTGACAACAAGAAGTGTCTGACCTGGCCATGTATGACCAGCTCAAAAGCATACCTCAGGCAAAATACAAAAACTCAGCATTTCAAATGTCAGTCTGGGTTCACATATATGTGGTGCGGTAAATCACATGTGATTCGTAAAGGAACCGTACCGCTTTCCTGTGCAAATCACATGCGATTTGTGTGCAGTGCGATTGGAGCCATACATTTTGTATGGCTCTAATCGCACCGCACCCTTACCAAAAACGTGCAGGTGCCTTGTTTTGGTCCACACTAGAATCGGATCACATGGGTATTCACACCTATGCGATCCAATTCTGCACATCACATCGTGTTTTGCGGACCGCTTTCGGGGTGTTGTTAACTTAACATACACACCCGAAGCGGTTCGCATGTACGGGGTGCGATTCTGATGCGGTGTGGACTTCACACTGAAAATGCTGCACATTCTGCACCGCATCAGTGTGAACCTGGGCTAAAGAAGATCGCTAGGTACTGTTTTTTTCTGGATTCACTGTGTAGAAGAAGTAAAATAACATTTTTTTCTGTTACTAATGTCACCACCATTATAAGATTAAAAACAGCAGCACTTCTGGTACCTCAATTCAAGAGACTGAGCTTCTGATACTCTTGAAGGTGATAGAGCTGAGACACTGTGATCCTGTATAGAGAAATCCTTTTGTCACTGTTGACATAAAGAAATTGAGAGCCTGAAGATAGTCGAAGTATAAGTCTTGCCTGCAGTAAAGGAGAAACGCTTGTATCAGCAATATAGGCAGCCAGTTAAAAAAAAGAAATTCCTCCCTTTATGTTCACTCATTTGTTTTCCTTATGCGTTTGCCTCAACTTTGTTCATTTACTTTTAAATCAACTGTACGGAATTAGCTACAAAAGAATTGTAATTGATTTCCCTGCAGATGATTGGGTGACTGAAGTGCACACAGCTTTGCTTTATTTGCTCTCTACTCCGATAGTACTTCAACACTGATGCAACCACTTAGCTGTTCCCAATTTGTAATATATTTTTTTAACTCTCTAATTTGGTGTTTAATTTAGGTGTAGAATATGTAAAATGTTATTATATGCTAAAGTTAAAGATTTTTGGCACGTTTCGTAAAAAGCTTCTGAACTTTTTTCTGAAAAAAATTTCGTGCTGAATTCTTTCTATCTGCTTAACTCCACTATATAATACTGATTGTTTTACAGTTACAGCAACTATAACACTGTAAGCAATCTATGCTGTCCATGTGGACAGCATTAATAAACAGGGTTCCAAAAGAGACATCTCAAAAGCATCTTCTGATAGACACAAGGTTGACCCTACCTTATTCTACCAATGAATGTAACTGGCTGCTCACCAGCTACGTTTTCTCTACATATGGTCTCTCATTTCTGATTTAACAGATCAGATATATGTATAAACTGGTGGGAATTTATAACTGAAGAAGGATGCATTATTATTATTATTATTATTATTATACAGTATTTATAAAGCGCCAATAGTTCACTCAGCGCTGTACATTACAAAGGGGGACAGAACATGTGACAGAACAATACCAATACAATGCAAAACATGAGGGGATCGAGGGCCCTGCTCTTTCGAGCTTACAATCTAGAAGATAGAAGAACATGCAGTTCTGTTTACCAAGAAGATATTTAGAAAATTTCCATAAACTGTAACTATTGCATTAACGTTCACATAAGCAGTTCCCAGCAATGTAACTCATCTACTGCAGGATAACGCAGTAAACACGGAATTGTCACACAATCAGTCAGGCTTGGTCATATCTCTGCTCTGCACTGCAGGGAATTACAGAAAACACAGTCTGCATGCATTTATGTCAATATACCCCTTTGGGGCCAATATAAAAAATTTTAATGCAGTATAACGCACCTATAGTGTGTTTTACTGCATTTTTATACAGCAGACAGAGACTATTTTCTTAGTTATTTTAGGCAAGAATAGACAAAATTAATGCAGGGAAAAGCAGAAAAAACTCATTGACATGTGGTAATAAAATGCACAAATGCACAACAATGCTTGCTGTAATACGTGTTAAAAAAACACACTAAACAGCATGCATTTTCATAACGCAAAGTATGAATCCAGCCATATTTTTATTACCCCTCAGTAAATCAGATTTCCATGGGCATTTCTAGCAAAAATTTAAGGCACTGCTGTGTCACAGCTGAGGGAAGGATACCCTCTTCTGATCACTGCTCTTAGTGTATTATGCACTCCTAACCCCTGCACTCTGTGCATTACACACTACTGACACCATGCACTCTTTGCATTACATACACCTGAAAGCTGCAACTTGTGTGTTAAGCAATTCTGACTCCTGCACACTGCATGTTAGCATTTCTGACCACTGCACTCTTTTTTGTCGCCTACTCCAGACTACACAGTCTGCCATTCGCACACCTGACTTCTACACTTTGTGCATTCCACATGCCTGACCCCAGACTCTAGGAATGTGTTATGCACTCCTAACTACTGCACTTTGTGTGATACGCTCTCTTGCACTCTTGGCTGCTGTACCTTAGATGTTACTCACTCCTGACCCCTAGTCTCTGTGTCTTATACACTCCTGATCCCTGCACTCTGTGCCTTATACACTCCTGATCCCTGCACTCTGTGCCTTATACACTCCTGATCCCTGCACTCTGTGCCTTATACACTCCTGATCCTGCACTCTGTGCCTTATACACTCCTGATCCCTGCACTCTGTGCCTTATACACTCCTGATCCCTGCACTCTGTGCCTTATACACTCCTGATCCCTGCACTCTGTGCCTTATACACTCCTGATCCCTGCACTCTGTGTCTTATACACTACTGATCCCTAGTCTCTGTGTCTTATACACTCCTGATCCCTGCACTCTGTGCCTTATACACTCCTGATCCCTGCACTCTGTGCCTTATACACTCCTGATCCCTGCACTCTGTGTCTTATACACTACTGATCCCTAGTCTCTGTGTCTTATACACTCCTGATCCCTGCACTCTGTGTCTTATACACTCCTGATCCCTGTACTCTGTGTCTTATACACTCCTGATCCCTGTACTCTGTGTCTTATACACTCCTGATCCCTGCGCTCTGTGTCGTATACACTCCTGATCCCTGCACTCTGTGTCTTATACACTCCTGATCCCTGCACTCTGTGCCTTATGCACTCCTGACCCCTAGCCTCTGTGTCTTATACACTACTGATCCCTGCACTCTGTGCCTTATACACTCCTGATCCTTACACTCTGTGTGTTACACACTCCTGCGCTCTGAGCGGAGTGCAGGGGTCAGGAGTGTGTAACACACAGATAAATACACTAAAACAAGGTGCTGAGAAATACACTTTCCCTGCATTATAGTCCAGCATCATTTTAAAAGTTTAAAAAAAATGTTCACTTTGCACCTTAAAAATGAAAAACCTACTGTGTAGATGCTAATACATTTAATTTAGATAAATGCTTAAAGCAAACAGGTGCTCTTTGTTTCTGTTGGATAGATTTCCACTTGGTTTTTGCTGCAGTGACACTCGGGCAAATCTACTAGTGGTAGGTGGCACTAATGGATTATCCATAGAAATATATTGTGAATGCATTCTAGAGGGGAAAATCAAGAAGATCAGCTCACGGCAATGCCCTGGGTGTCACTGGGACTGAAAAATGATGGGAAGTTTCCACAAAGGGGGGCAGTGGCAGCAATAAATAACCTGGCAGATGATCTAACCCTTCTTATACTATATCCAAAACTAAGAAAATTCCTTTGGCTGGAGTTTAACATTAAACAAACTTTCATCATTGCAGACTGTGTGAACATTTCCTGTATAGTCAGATAAAGATTTTTGGGGCTGGCAGACTCTGACTACAGGTAATGATTAGCAGAATGATTTTGTTATGCTACTGCTCTTAAAAACCATTTGAACCAAGCATGTAATACTGTATTAAAATAAAAGATCAAACTCTGCAAAGATTACATCTATGTAGGGTCACATCTACTTAATTCTTAAAAATATTAAAGAATTCTACAACCTACAATATTTGTGCCTGAGAGAAAGAGCATCCCTTTTGAGCTATAGAAAAGCTTGAGCAGGGGGATGCTAAGAGAGATGTATATACTTATCTATTTTCAGGCCGCTCCATTCTGGTCACATGATCCCCTGTGTCGGCCATCAGCCGACTGCAGGGGAGAGATGGCTGGTTGTGGTGACATCACCCATAGGTTCCTATGGCCAATGGAATTGCAGGGCCTTTAAGTAGTGCATGTGTATGAATGAGTTTTGGAGAATAAAGATATTGTTTAGCGTCACTTTAAGAATAAGACCAGACCTTTCTCCAAAATGATTCAATAAGCTTGAGGACTGTCATAGCCCATTAATATACAAAGCAGTCAGAGCACTGTCATGTTCCAATTAAAGTGTGACTAAAGGCAAACCTTTTTTTCTTTTTAGTTTTGGATAGCGCTGAGAAGGATTAGAAAACCTGTAAGTTTTTATTGCTCCAACAGTACCCAGAAACCGGCGCTCAAATCTCTCTTGCTGCACTCAAAATGGAATAGTGCACTTGCTGAGGTGCCGCCCTTGATAGATTGGGGAATCTTGATACTAGCAGAAAAAAACAAAACAGGGCGCACTCTCCTCGTGCATTAACAGAAAAAACAAAAGTGTATTAAAAAGATGCAAAAACATACTCACAAGCCATAAAGGTCATAAAAACAGAGACAAGAAGTCTAAGGTGCCAATCGTGGATAGCATGCGGCCTTGGATAAAGTGCTAACGTGTTTCGGGAGTCGAACTCCCTTCCTGAGAGCAATAGATGTTTTGTTTTTTTCTGCCAGTTTTTATTAGGAGATTCATCCTCTCATCGAAAGTGCAAGTAAAATCCCAAATCCTGGGTTGACACCAAAAACAGTAATAGAGGGGAAATCTTTTCAATGGGAATACTAGTTCTGGTGACCTTGATGACACCTCGGAATTCCCTCACATTTCCTGTTTTGGCAAGGGGACAGGAAGTGAACTGAAATCTCCTCACTAAGACACAGATGGCAAAGAAACTTACAAGGGTTATAAACCCCCTAACTTTATCCAAAAAATAATAATTTTGCCTTAGTTATATATTATCCACTTCAAGTCCAGAACTTCTACCCCCTTCCAGTCCAGGCCAATTTTGAATGACAATTGCGCTGTCTTGCGACACCAAATTAAATTTTTTTATCATTTTTATCATTTTTTCCACACAAATAGAGCTTTCTTTTGATGGTATTTGATCACCACTGAGTTTTTTATTTTTTGCTATACAAATGAAAAAATACCGAAACTTTTGAAAAAAAAACTTTTTTTGCTTATATTTGTTATAAAATTTTACAAATAAAAAATCTTTCTTCATACATTAAGGCCAATTCTGCTACAGTTTTGGGGTAAAAATAACCCAAAACAGTGTATATTTTTTAGTCTATGTGAAAATTATAGAGTATACAAACTATGGAATATATATCTGAAAATTGGTCAGTTGAGACCCTAAAATGCCGTCCACTGGCATGAGGTATGATGGTGATCAGGATGTTGGCATGAGCTATGGTGGTGGTATGCGGTATAGCATTGATCGGGATGCTGGTATGGGGTATGGCAATGATCAAGTTGTTGGTACAGTGTATGGTGGTGACCCAGACACTGGTATAACACATGGGGTGATCAGGGAGCTGGTATGGGGTATGGCGGTGATCAGGGAACTGGTATGGGGTATGGCGGTGATCAGGGAGCTGGTATGGGGTATGGCGGTGATCAGAATGCTGGTATGGCATATGGGGTGATCAGAGTATTGGTATGGTGCATGGCGGTGATTAGAATGCTGGTATGAGGTAAGGCAGGGATCAGGGTGTTGGTATGGCATATGGTGGTGATTATAGCGCTGGTATGGTGTATGATGGTGATCAGGATGCTGGTATGAAATATGGCAGTGATCACGGCGCTGGTATGGGGTATGGCGGTGGTTAGGACACTGGTATGGTGGTGATCAAGACATTGGTATGGTGTATGGCATTGTTTTTGTGAGCACTGGGATAGGTGACAAGTGCTGGCTGCATGTTTTATTAGGACTACACTGGGGCAGTGATCAGGGTCACTGGGGCTGGCTGGCTCTGTAAGCCGCACAAGAGCCTTCAATGTGGGCTGACGTACAGGTATGTTAGCCCACATCTGCGCTGATTCTCACCTGTCAATAGCCTATAGACAGCAGACGGGAAGCAGCACCGAGCAGTTAAAGCGGTTCTAAAGTAATAAGGTTTTTACATTAATGCATTTTATGCATTAAGGTAAAAAGTTTTCAGTGCCTGTTTTTCCCCCCAAATACTTACCTGAATCCTGTATCGATCCACTGCTGTGCTGCGGGTTTTCTCTCCCCACTGTCACAGGCTTGGCTGAAAGCAGTGAAAGCCATTGGCTCCTGTTGCTGTCAGTCAGATCCTGTGAGGAAGGAGCAGGGGTGGGGCCAAGCCATGTTGTGTGTGTCTATAGACAAGCACAGCCCAACTCAGGAGTGAGCTCACATGTGTGCCACAATAAGAAGCAGTTTCCTATGGTAGCACGTGGAGAAGAGGAAGAGCCAAGAACGCCTGTGGAGGACTCCAGAAGAGGAGGTTCAGGGCCTCTCTGCAATACCACTGCACAGAGCAGGTAAGAGTAACATGTGTTTTATTTTAGGGAAAAAACAAATTAGTTTACAACTGCTTTATGCATGTCAAGCAGTATAAGGACTGCCATACAGGTGGGAAGCACTTACATACATTTTAGCTTGTCGCCATATGTACTAATATTATATTGCCATTGACCTGTGTTACTGACAAGCACCTATACAGTACACAGAGATTCCAACACAACCTTGAAGTGGCATATTGCAATATTACAGCATTGATACAGAAGTATACAGGACTTGGCATTCATGTGAAAGAGGTCACTGTAATGTACAGCCTCTTATCACTGTGTGTTATTTATTCAACTTTGTCTCTTTTATAGTTTGCAATTACACGTGCACATAGAGGCAGCAATATTTTTTATCACAAATGCTGGATCTGATTTCTGGATCTGCCTTAAGCTGACCATACATGGTTAGAATTTTGACTGATTCCTGTGAAAAGTTGGCCACACAGTGACTGCAGCCAATCAGCTGCAACTGGTCAAGTATTGTACCAGCCACGGGTGCCGGCTATCAGAATACAGTGGCAAGCAGTAAGAGATTCTTCCGTTCACATTGTTTAGCCTGGATGAGGGAATCTTTGCATTTTTTGTTTTTTATAAATAACAAACATGTCATAATTACCTGCTCTGTGTAATGGTTTTGCACAGAACAGCACCGATAGTCCTTTTCTTGGGTCCCCTGCTGGCCCCTCTCCACTATCTAGTGCCCATATAGCAAGCAGCTTGCTATTGGGACACCCAAGTCAAAATCACTTTAAGTCATATTGTGCTAGTATGCACTGCATACTAGTACAATATGACAGACTTACCTACAAACAGAGCCCTCCAGAGATGCGCTGTCAGGGCTCTTCCCGGAGCTTCCATCTTCACCTGGTCTTCCTTCTAGGTTTTGTATTTTCAGCCTCTTGATTGGCTGGGCCAAAGTGACATCACTCCCGAGCATGTGTGTGCCAGTCCCATTGCCATGGCACCCAGAGCAGGCCATAAATGTGGTCTGAGCTGCGCATGTACAGTTCAGATCACAATACCTGCTGACAGGTAGAGGGGACATTGATGACAGAGGAGACCTCTAGGGTCTATTCTGTTATAAAAAGCCTGTCAGCGCTTTTTTAAATGAATGAATTTATTACCACTTTAAAACAGCAAGTATGTTATTGGCTGGACCACTTTGAGTTATTGGTAAGCTGCAATTTATTACATTTTTGTTTTTCGTTTGTAATACCACATGAAGGAATACCTCTCCTTACCACAGTACTAACAGCCATTGTGAGTAGTACTCAACAAAATATATTTTATCAATTCTCCAGCAAATTGTTAATGTTGGAAAATGTCTAAGAAATTTTAGAGACAAAATTCTGGGTCATCCCACAAAATGGCAGCTTTAATGTGGACTTGAAAAACAACTTTTAGTAAAGCCAGATATATAAAATATAACCATAGACAGGTATATTTCTTCACAGAGACATCCACTTGTCTTTGAACCCACCATAATGCTCACCAACTTATGTTGCAACCTCAGTGGCATACTTTTAATTAAGATCTTTAATGAGGGAAGAGTCAGAGCCTTTTGCTTTGACGTTTCCAAACATGCTGGACAACTTTGTGTGTGAAAACAAGGGCTGGTGGCCATAAGCATCCTTTGTTGTATGTAAAGGAGGCCTCATGTGGGAACCTTGCTTGAAGAGATCAGGCCATGTATGGCCACCATAACTTATAATAATAGTCATTGATGGAACAGTTTTTCACCAGATGCTATTTGAAATCATTATCCCGGAGACCTTGGCTTCGTTTGTGTACAAACAAGGCTGTCTGTAAATTCTGCAGTGTCAAATGTAGGTTGACAGCACCGCATGAGGATGTTACAGGGGACCTGAGGTGAGCAGGAGGTGGGTCATCATATATCTATTATAAACATCAGAGGAGGAAAAATGCTGGTTCTGATTTAGAATTTCACTGGTTCCTACACAATGTCTTTACATAAGATTCAAATGTTGGAAATTCCGTGCAATGAGTTCATTTAATGAAGAGATTTAATAAATGATGTGGTGAAATTACTATAAACAACAGTATCGGTCATCAGAGCCTGGAGATGGTTTCCTTGACAACCTCGCTTCCCTTTGTAGAGCAGACATCATGCCCAGTGAGGACATGACTTCTCAGCTTAACACTGTCACTGCCAAGGGGGGCCTGTACTGAGCTTTATACAAAGATTGAAGCCAAAAGGCCTGCATGCACAGTTGGCTGCAGAATACAAAATCCCAGGTTATATGTGCGGTCATTATGTGCCTATTGACACTAACGTAAGTGTGTTCATTTCACTTCAGTATCAATAAATACTGCAATAGGCCCCATTTAGTATGCCTGAAAGTGCAACTATCAACATTGCCCGCAGCAGCCAACAGGATTCCAACTGTGTTTCTTTTGCTGCAGGTAAGAAAATAAATGGAAGTACCCTGATATGTTGCTGTAAGTCACCCAGACACTTCACCCAGCCCGTGTTTTTTTTCATATCTGTGTCCCTTTTCAGAAATTTCCCATTTACTTCCTGTTCCACAGCCAAACAGGAAGTGACAGAAAATCTCTGCAAATTAAGGTATTTCCTTGGGGACTCCCAGGTCACCAGAACTAGTGTCCCCATTGGAAGATTTCCCCTCAACATCCCCCTTATTTTTCTGGGGACAACCCAAAATTTGGGATTTTCTTTGCTTTCAGTTTCAATGATATTGGTAAACAGGACACATAGAGAGGGTGAATCTTCCTAATGGGGGCACAGAAGTAACAAAAATTGACAGATGTTCCAATCCCTCTCCACTCTGCCTAATTCTAAGTTCTGCCTTTAGTTATACTTTATCTTTAAATATCCAATCGTATGCAAGGGAATTTGAAGAAAAATACATTTCCACACGATTGGGTAATTGTTAAAGTTTAACTTTTTTCCATTCAAGGGAGGGTTATAACCCGTGGGGTTATTTTTTTTGCCATTTGTGGCCCACTGGTGAGATTTATCTTCACTTCCTGTTCCATAGCCAAAACAGGAAGCGGAAAATCCCTGCAAATTAAGGGAATCCATTGTCCAAGCCCCAAGGTCACCAGAACTATTGTCCCCATTGGAAGATTTCCTCTCTTTTACAGTTTTGGGTACAACCCAAAATTTGGGATTTTCTTTTACTTTCACTTTTGATGATAACAGCAAACAAGCACAAATAGAGAGGATGAATCTCCCTAACGGGGACAGAAATAACAATTAAAACGGGTGTTCTAATTCCTCCCCACTCTATCCAAAATTAAAAAAAGTTCTGCCTTTACTTATACTTTAAGTGAATATAGTTTTACTCAGCTAATTGAACTTTCTACTCCTTCAGTAAATAAACCTCAAAGATCCCCTACTATTGGAGCAATTAATTAGGGTTATTTACTAAAACTTCATGGTGAAAATTGTGGTGCAGCTCTGCATAGAAACCAATCAGCTTCCAGGTTGCACTGTCAAAACTTAATTGAATAGGCTGAGGTTAGAAACTGGCCACCTATGCACAGCTGCACCAGATTCTGAGTGCTCTGGTTTTAGTAATATTCCCCCAATATATTTTTGGAATAGGAAAGTTTTTTTCCTGGCCGGGGGGGCAGGGGGTTGTAGATTGATAAGGATTTAAACCCCTTGTCAGTTTTTTATTGCTGTCTATGCCCACATTAGGGAGACGCAGCTTCTCTGTTTGTATGAAAGTGAGCTATTACAGAACAGGATGAGAAATCTTCCAATGAGGACAGCTGTTTGAGTAACCACTATCTAAGTGGGCAATTACCCTCACTGTGGAGGGACATATTTTCAATGGCACAGATGGCAAAAAAACCTTTCAGGGTTTTAAACTTTCCCTACACTATTTAAAATAAAATTTAAAAACGTTTGGCTTTGGATACTTTAAATTGGCTGTAAACCTCAGACAGGAAATATGAACAAAGCTTGTCTCAATCCAGAGAGCTAAGTATAATTTCTGTCCGTTGCCCTGTTCCTCTGCTATCTGCAGGAGTCACTTCTGACAAGTTTTGTTAACACCAAGAGAAAAAAAATGACGGGGAGAGATCTCCAGCACACAGCCTGCAATTGACAGCCTCAGCTCTCTTCCTGGGTGCTCTGTGAAGTGGGGTGTGTCGCTTCTCTCTAATCAGCTCTCAGAAGTCCCTTCACTGAGCTCTGCAGAGTGTAACTTCAGCTCCCCGCCCCCTGTTTCCTGACAGCTCAGAAAATCTTTATAAATTCTAGACTTGAATGGATGTAAGAAAGGACTGCAGATAAACAGGTGCAACTTACTAGGTTTATTTCATTTGCATATCTGTATTTTCCCGCAAATAAGCCAGAGTATTCTTTTTACTGTGGTTGTTGTATATAGATAGAACAAAGAGCAAACGTGAAATTCTGCATAAAATGGGGCAAATCTGCCACAGAGATGTTTGACACGATTTGGCGAGTTTACGGCAATGCTGCAATTAATCGTCCAAGGTGTTTTGAGTGGCACGCGTGCTTCAGGAGTGGAAGAACATCACTGGAAGACAATGAGAGATCAGGAAGACCTTCAACTAGCTCAACACCTGAAAATGTCGAAACCATTTGGCAACTTGTGCATGATGATCATTGGAGAACAATCCACAACTTTGCTGCCATTGTTGGTGTATCATTTGGAACAGTCCAAGGCAAGCCTCATGTGCAGAGGCAGACTGACAACTCATGGGGCCCCCGGGAAATAGGAAATCATGGGGCCCCTGTGTGCTCGCCCACACTCAAACCACACCCAAAAAAGCCTATGAAAGATACCAGGGGCATCTCATGGGGCCCCTACTAACCCCAGGCCCTCGGGCAGTGCCCTAGTGCCCGAATGGTCAGTCCACCCCTGCTGACTTGTGATTTGAACATGTGCCATGATGCTGCCAAGCTCGTCCCCAGGCTGCTGACCCAGGAGCAGAAGGAACAGCGTGTTGAAGTCTGCCAAGAACTTTGTCAGAATGCCGTCAATGACCCTTCCTTCAGGATGATTACCGCTGACGAAACTTCCGGGTGTCACGCAGAATTTCAAGTTTGCTCTTTGTTCTAACTTACTGTCTATGATGAAATAGCAGACGTGGTAAACCATGTGGTCAGAATAGCACCAGTTGCACAGCTCCCAATGTACACAGGATGATATCTTTTGGCACACTGACTTATGAAGGTCAGCAATTCCTGTGACTGTGCGTGCAGCCTTGTGCTGCCATCTGGTGGTGTGTTACAAAACTAGTCTTGAAACATTTTGTTACCACCTTGTGTGTATATATATATATATATATATATATATATATATATATACACAAATGGGTTATATGTAGTTTGCCATTTTCAGTTTCTATCCTGGCTTTTAATGGAAATAGGTTTCAGAGATGTTATCGATACATTTGCAAGCCTCAGCATTTCAGCAGGAACCATAAAAGACTAATCAGTGACAGTGTGAACAGAAGGTTATTTACTTTGCTGTAAGATAGAATACTTCTATGGATTTATTCAGAAACATGTTAGCATAAATAACACAAAAGATCTGGATATCAATAGAAACTCAATGTCATGCATACTTAAATCTATCAATAAGCCCACATACATAGATCTTTATATTGGAAAAGGCAGTATGATATTTGGAACAATAAATGGACACTTTACAGATCTGTTAAAATCTATAAAACTCAAAATAAAAATAAAATTGCTTATTACCTTTTTGCCATAAACTAATTGAAATGTTGTCAGTAACGTAATGTTGTAACAATAGGCCAACAACGATCGTTAGTAACTAACATCCTTTGTTTTAAAAAAAAAGCAAACTCTGAAAACTTATTACACAATTGTAGAATGTTTTGAGAAATTGGTGGCTTGCCAAGGATAGAAAAGCTTCATCATGGCACACAAGTTGGTATCAGGCAGCTGTTGATCAATTGGAGAAAGGACATATCAGATCTTTCACTGTTACCGATAAAGGATCTGCTGATTGAAGACTGGTTTATTAAGAGAACTTTAAAGATAGTAGTTGAGTTAGTTTCACCGTCAAACTTTTGTTTCATTGCTTAACCTCGTGTTTTTTTAGGCAAAAATCTGGTTCTGATGACAGTAGCCTTACACTACTGACATGTGCCGTCTACAGTTTCTAAATGACTATATATTGATGACACTATTCATTGAGGCTTGTCCAATAGGATGACAGCTGACGTTGGCAGAATGTGACATTCAAGTGCCTGGCTGTGACATCTAGGACACCAATTAATGACTATCAGGTCAAGCTGCTTCCAACCGGTAGCAGTTACAGTAATAGAACCCCCCAGAGTTCTGCTAATTGGGGGCGGGAGCTTTTATTGCACCTTTCAAAGTAGGGTTCAATATAGTTCCTGCATTTAGCAAGATGTCTTGCTTTAATACGCCATTTAACCTACAACTGCTTGTCTGATGTAAAAGGACATTACTGGAAAAATATTCCACTACATCATCTTGTGGTTTTGAATAATGTTGATATTAGTTATAATACTATGCTGCCGTTCCGAACATTAAACTGTTGTTTTTTTTTTCACATCTGTTTGTTATCTATGCTATCTTTAATATGGATTCAAACAGCACAGTGTCCCTACAAAAATAAAAGATCCATAACGTAAAGTGCAATAAAAAAAGGCGAACACTGGAAACTAATCCAACTGATAAGCCAAAGGGATCGAGTTAAATCTAGCACATTTCTTAGTGCTTCAAAATGTCCCCAGAGATTTCTAACAATGGAACTCCAGGCAGGGGGTGGGGGGGAGCTGATAGGTACAAAGAACCTATATTGAGGTCTTGACACCTTCCAGGATGCCTCTCAAAATATAAACAGCAGCTAATTACATCTGTGACCTTTTCGCTATCCAGTGTGATCAGCTTCTGTATTTGCATAAAGCTGCAGCATCATTATTTCAGTCCCATCGTGTCCAAACATCTGCAGTGTGGCACTGCGCAGTACAAGCCAAACAGCTGTACGTTGCATTCTTTCGCTGGATCTGCTTTGTAAACATCGAGTCAAATAAACTGCAGGCAGATATTCTAATTTGCACCTCTAATTCATAGCTCATTTTATGCTTAAGGGCAGTTCAATAAAGCCTTTAAATGATTGTTAGAATAGTATATCAAGAGGCCGAACGGTGAAACCACATTTAGACATTGCCTATGCCATTCAAATTACCTTTATGTTCGGTTCACATTAGCTTCTACACGCTGAAATTATTAGCAAGGACTCTAATACTTTGCGGTTTCCAGTAAAACATCTCATCATCTTGTCTCTGCTCAAATGTATGATACTTTCAAATGTGATGAGTAACCATGTTTGGTTATACAATCACAAAATACAGTGGGGTTGATTTACTATAGGCACATAGGCTGCTCACTTCGCAAGACAATTTTCGCTTAGTTTATTTCCATCATTTAGTAATGTGCAAGGAAAACTAGTTTTTTAAATTTTCCTTCTATGTGATTAGGTACTCTTTGCAAAGTGAATTTTCACCACATTTTTTAGCCAGTATTTTTCAGTCAGGATGCTTCAGCACCCTGGGGTGTCATATGACTTCCCATGGGGTACCTCAAGGAGGGGACCCGGTTTGCCCTGAATCAGCATCATGAGTTACCATGGTGTTGGTGGGCCAGCCGCCAGCACCATAACAATCCATGATGCTCCAGAGTTCAGGCACCCAACCTGTGGCCCTTTGGTATATGATGTGTGGACCTCAGCAGTTTGTAGTGGGAACATTGATTAAGGTGATAGCATTGATCTCTACTAATATCATGTAACATGTTCCCAGTTTCATATTGTCTGCTGCAGCATATTCCCACTCAGGAATATAGTATGTCCACACTCTCTGACCCTCATTTCCTCTATTATGCCTGCACTTTTTGACAGTGCTGTCAAGCATTACATAAATTATGTGCGGCCCTTTCGTGATGCCAGGGGCCAATTTGAGGCTCCCTTTAGCTTATAAGTTGACAACCACCACTCTAGGGTCAGGAAGCATGGCATAATTCAATGATAAATGATTGTGGCCAGATCACTTTCACTATAGCAAATAATGACTCTGGTCCACGGCAGGTGGAATGCATGAGAAGATTGAAGTCCACCCCCTCCCAACTTCCTCCACTTCCTACCATCTGCTGTGCTGTTGGAGACAAAAGGTAGGACTCTGATGTGAAGAAGGGACTGTGTGACTGGGGGGCTTTCTGATGGTGGGACTCTGTGATCAGTTGGGGGCTCTGATGTGAAAGGTGGACTCTGATGTGATTGAAGGACCTCTGATGTGAAGGGGGGGCTCTGATGTGATGGGTGGGCTCTGATGTGATGAGGTCATTTGATGTGAAGGGAGGCTGCTGATGTGTAGTTAATTTAATCAAGGCAGTTGTGTGTATTATCCCAGGCACAGGTTGCCCATTGATAAGTAACATTTATGCTTTTTACATTTGAGACTGAGGTGCCTTAAGGCGGCTATGCATGGACCAAAATTCAGAAGGTTCAGGAAGGACTAGCCGAATATCGATGCATGTGTGGGCAGGCTGGTTGTACAGAAGTCAATCTACTGATCAACTTCTGTCCAACCATCCTATCCGTTTTTCCAGAATGATCAGTGCCACTGTCTATAGCAGGCAACATTGATCATTGTGCTCTGATGGTGGAGAAGTCTCCCCCCCCATCAGAATATAATAGCACAGCAGGAGTGATTCCCCGAATCCACATTAAATGTGTGGATGGAGGACATAGGTAATTTTTTTTACGTTTTTTGATTGAATGAAAATAAATGATTAATGTTTGGCCAGCTGTAGGTTTTTGCATACTTTTTAAGGGTGCTGCAACTAAAAAATGGTTGAGAAATGCTGCACTAAGCTCAGGGGAAATTCCCTTGCAAAGGGAACAACCCATTTGCCTTTTAGTAAAACAACCCCAATGAGTCAAATTTATTTTTCTAATACAGTATAGATACAGAAAACAAGCATCTGATTGCTTGTTATTGGTATCATATTTGTGTTTTCCCTCCTCCCAAGTTTTTAAATAATCCCATTTGCATTGCATAGTAAACCTATATTTAACAAGGCCTGCAACTTGTACTTCCTCCCACAGAGCTACTAACAACCAGATGACCTTCGGCCCACAGACATCCTGATGTGGTGTATGTGCGGGGAATGTTGTCTCCTTACATACTGTATTCTGACACAGTGACAGATGATATGTTCTCACATAGTGTTGTCAAATTTTAATAGGTCAGATCTGACATACTGATATGTACTAACAATCCTTGCTCTAGTGTATTGTGACACTTTCATGTTCATATAGCTCTACAGTTCAGTGAAGCATCCTTTTTACACTTTGCAGCAACAATACATAACAGGTTAAAAGGGGCGATGCATGGTCTGAATTTATGTTTCCTTCCACTTGTCTCAACCGATGTGGATAACACAGAAGCAGGGGCGGACTGACCATTAGAGCCCAGGGTCAGTACGGGACCCCATGAAATGCCCCTGGTACCTTTTTATAGGCTTTTTTGGGTACGCTTTGAGTGTGGTCAAGGACACAGGGGCCCCATGATCCCCTATTGCCTGGAGGCCCCATGAGCTGTCAGTCCTCTCCTGCACAGAAGAGTCATAAGACTCTCCACAGAGCAGGTAATTTACAGTTATAGTCTTTTTCTCATGTTCTTGTTTCATAGCCTGTTCAAGCCACTATTCTCTATGCAAACCAAGCAGTCTGTTACCTCTTGCTTGGATATTTGCAATAAAAAATAACAGGCCTGTGTATAAAAAAAGTTCTAGAAAGGTTTTGGTGGCCAGGGCAACCAATCAGTTTCCTATTTATATTTTTATAGTCCATAAATTGAAATTAAAAATAGGATTATGATTTCTTGCTATGGACAACAAGACAGTATCATGTTAGCACACTTTTTCTAAATAAGCTGGTAAGTGATATAAATAAAAGAAGAAACCCCTTCAAGGTCAGGGAATTTTTTACTTACTTAATAGTCAAGGTCAGGGAATCCCTGGTTGTCATCAAGGTCACCAAAACTGGTGTTCTCATTGGAAGATTTCCCCTATATTCCTGTTTTGGTGATAACCCAAATTTGAGATTTTATTTCATTTTCACTGGTGAGGAAGCGCCAATATCTCCCCCCTTCTCCTTCCCTTTACCCATCAGGTGACAGTGATTGGGCCTAGCGATAGACCCTAGCACTGCACCATGAGAGAAGATGGTCCCTCAAAGAAAGAAGCACTAGGTATTCAGGAGAGGCCAGGGAAAATGGAGAATGTAAAGTGATCAATTGGTGGAATTTACACTGACCTGGTGTCTCTTTAAGTTGCATATTTATGTTTAAAGCTGGCCATAGAGGGATCTAAATTTGGCTAGTTCAAAAGGGATTGGCTGAATTTCAGTCCATGTATGGCCATTCCTGTTCAACAGAGGTCAATTGCTAGATCAGCTGCAGCCACTGATAATTGTATTCTGACCATGGAGAGTCAGGATACAATGTCTCTATGGGGAAGATTCCTTCATCCACCTCACTTTTGTGGATGGAGGAAATCTCCTCATTTTTCTTTGTTCAGCCTGCTAGCTGAATGAAAAAAATGACCCGTCAATGGCCAGCTTAACTGTTATTTTAATTTCATGTAGTGCATCCTTGATCTGTATATTATGCAGTTGGATAAGCTTATCATAGCTTAAAATTTGAGGTATTCGATGGGTACGGTGAATCAATTTACAAAACCAAAATATACATCTTGGCAGAACCGTAGAAACTGTATGGTGATTGCATGGAAAAATGTCCATTTCCAGTTATCAGAGTCTGAGCTTCACTACAACTGCTCCGTAGCTGTTGCTATTTGAACATATTGACACAAGAAATAGTCAAGATTGATAAATGGGAAAAAGGTAGCTGAGAAACCAATTCATTTCCACATCGTATTGGTGAAATAACAAAGGATTCCTGCAACCAAAAGAACTTGTGAGGTTATCTGTATGGAAGCTATTGTTGCTCACTTGATGAGAAAAGGTGAGAATAATTTGGCAAATATATTCAGTATGGTGCTAGTGATATGTATTCATAGAAGAGGTGATATTTTTACAAACATTTGCTATTGCTCCAAAAAAGAAGACCAGCATCTTCACACTGGTCTGTGAAGAGTATGTTCATGCATCAGTCTCACAAAACAGACTTTGGAGGATAAGACATGCCTGTGGCCAGCAGTGTATTTACTGTGAGGCAAACAAGGCGCTCGCCTTGGGCGGCAATTTTCGAGGGGGTGGTGCCTCCCCCCCAGAAGAAGTGACACAAGTGGAATGGATGGAGACTGCCAGAGCTCTGCCATGCAAAGCTGAGGCAGCGCATTGCTGGATGCTGCAGGGATAGCTGGCTGCTTCAAAGGTCAGTGCTAGAATCGAGTGGTTGCAGAGGGGGGGGGGGGGGCTGTTATGGTGAGCGACGGTGGTGGATGGTGTTTCACAGGGGAGGTGTTGTGGTGGGTGGCGGTGGCTGACTGTGGCCCCCCCATGCTGCTGGGGTGGGGTGTGCCCGGTTGTCGTGTTGTCAACTATAAAGAGAATCTGCAGGACAGAAAAATGAGGGCAATGAAAGGCTTACATTCTGGAGCCACCATCCTTATCCTTCTTCACTACTTAGCGATCTACTGACCAATAATGTACCTATTAGGTGTCCCGTCATTTGCTATATACATGCTTGCTCCAGGTCAGTACCCCACTAAGTAGTAAAGAAAGGAAATGTTGACTCTGAAGCTATGCCTTCAAATCCAAGTGCTCAATGGCAGCTTCCATATAGATAACTTGTCAATTTCTTTAATGCATGCTAAGGTCAGTGTTTATATCAAAAAGGGATTTATTGAAGCCAGTTTATTTAGCCTTTTGTATAGTGAATTGATCTCTAACTGAGGGATAGTTTTGTGATACTTTTGATTTAGAATTGTTCTGATCTTATGTTTTTGTAGCTTCTGAGGTTTTTAATGATGGGGGTTAAAATAGTAAGTATAAATAATAGTGACAGGGATGAGGTTCTTCTTGTATATATTGGTACCACATGTGCTGCATCATGTGTTCTTGGCCATAAACTGGCAGACCTTCTGTTCCATATCAATATGTCATACAAAACTTAAAGCTGAACTCCGGAATAAGCAAATATATTTGGATCTTGATGTGCCTTGTGTATTTCTTCCATATCTGCAGAGTAATCCAGTGTTAAACTTTTCCTCTGTGCAGAAACTTCCTGTAATAAAGACCAGTCACTGCTGCTCTCCTTGTGCAGAGCGACTGGTCTTGTCTCTGCCCCTTCCTGTAGTTTTCTGCAGGCAGCCTGTAGTGAGTGGAGCAGGGGCGGACTGACAACTCATGGGGCCCCCGGGCAATAGGGGATCATGGGGCCCCTGTGTCCTTGCCCAAACTCAAAAAAGCCTATGAAAAAGGTACCAGGGGCATCTCATGGGGCCCCCTACTGACCCCGGGCCCTCGAGCAGGGCCCAAGTTTCCAAATGGTCAGCCTGCCCCTGGAGTGGAGCTATGTACACAACACAGCACAGGCTATGTACACAACAGAGATTATATATATATATGCTACTTTTCAAGGTAATAACTGGTTTGCAAAAGCATTTGGTACACACAACGTACATTTATATCCTTAGTGGTTATTGAGAAGTATATTTAAATTACATTTCAGTGCCTGGAGTTCAGCTTTAACCACTTACTGACCATATCACTTACATGTGCTGTGGAAAGGCAGCTTTCCTGCGCTGGATCACGTACCTAGTACGCAAGTGCCACCCCGGCTGAGCTGTGATTAGACACAGCACAAGCAGATCAGAGGGTCCCACCCAATGATTGACAGCCGGGACCCAGTGATCAGCAAAGAGGCTGACAGGACAGAGTTCTGTGTATGTAAACAATACAGAGCTCTGCCCTGTCAGTGGGGATGTGCTGATTTTTGTTACCCTGCAAAACCAGCACATCCCTTAGTAAAAAGTACACACACAAGCACTGTTAGGCACACACTTAACCCTTTGATCACCCCTAGGTGTTAACCCCTTCCCAACCAGTGTCATTAGTACAGTGTCAGTGTATATTATTAGCACTGATCACTGTATTAGTGTCACTGCTTTCCACAAAGTGTCAGTTAGTGTCAGTTGACTGCTGTACTATTACAGTCCCACTACAAGTTGCTGATCGCCGCCAAACTAGTATAAAGAAAATAAAAATAAATAAATAAAAATTCCAGCATATATCCCATAGTTTGTAGACGCTATAACTTTTGCGCAAACCAATCAATACACACTTATTGGGATTTTTTTTACCAAAAATATATGGCAGAATACATTTTGACCTAAATTTACAAAGAAGTTTGATTTTTTTAAATTTTTTTATTGGATATTTTGTACAGCAGAAAGTAAAAAAAAACAATTTCTCAAAATTGTCAGTCTTTTTTCCTTTACAGCGCAAAAAATACCATAAAATATCATCAAAAGAAAGTTCTATATATGTGAACAAAATTCTATAAATTTAATGTGGGTTCAGTGTTGCATGACCACGCAATTGTCAGTTAAAGTAACGCAGTATCAAAAAATAGCCTGATCAGGATGGGGGTAAAATTTTCCGAAGAGCAAGTGGTTAATTCCATTTCTCTATAGATAGGGTCAGGCAGATTTTCCAGCATGTTGGAAGATCTCTGCATTGCACAGTAACATTCAGATATGCTTGTTATCACTGCACTCTTGGCTTGATTTCACACCAAATTACACTGTGGAGATGCTGCAAATAAGTGGATTTACTCCACTGTGTATCTAGACAGAAGAGCAATGCTATTCTCGGTTTACAGAAGAGAAGCTTCCCTGATATTGTGCCAAAGATA
This sequence comes from Staurois parvus, assembly GCF_062004578.1. Classification (NCBI taxonomy): domain Eukaryota; kingdom Metazoa; phylum Chordata; class Amphibia; order Anura; family Ranidae; genus Staurois; species Staurois parvus. The sequence continues at coordinate 2,100,363 of NW_028318332.1, forward strand.
AGGAGACAGATAGGGAATCTGTGGCTGAGAAAGTCCTCCACCTGCGGCTGGTATGTTGTCAGTGTCCTTGTAGAAGGATTGATTTATAACCAACTAATGCATTGCTACATTTGCTCTGGGTTAATGTTCATCTAAACGAGATACAGCAGTAGGAGATATTTTCAAACACCATTTCATAGGAGACCACAATCCTACACAGACCTTCAGAATGTGCTACACAGGGCGCTCAATACAACCAGCCAGGGAAAGGACACAACACAGCAGTCAGTGTAGGCTTGTAGGTCCCTACTGAGCAGTCCATGGCAATTGTTTATTCCATGCAATTTAAATGAGGCTTGTACTGCTGAATGGCTTTTGGCCTTGCTTGCAAAGTCTACTTGTTTTAGTTAGGCTACATGCATATGGGCGTATGAATCTATGCACCGAATACGCTGCCAGAAGTTGGCAAAAAAAAAAAACGCCTCTAAAGTCACGTAGGCACATTTATCTGTTTTTGTTTGCATGCTTATATGTATTTACAGGTGTATGGCATTTAGAAGCATACGAGAGTACACTTATTGTTCTGGCTAACATATTCATTTATTCTAAACACTAGATTAAATTTACATCCATATGCACACATTTATGCATGTTTAGACATGCATACGCTGGTACAGTACACTCCTAAGCTCCTCTTCAAATGCAACTTAACTGCCTCTAAGGCCTCTGTACTGCATAACACAAAATCCAAAAATCTGAGGACATGCATATACACATATGCTAGATGCAGGTATTGGGAAAAAAGGGACAATTTTATGTAAGTATTTACTGATCATATTCAGGAACTTGTGTAGTAGAAAATAACATGCATAATAAAATCAGTATATTTTTTATGGTGGGTTGAATGAAGCCTAAATATTCACTTGTGCATTCAAGAGAGGAGCTATTGAGCATAGAAAATGCTCAAAAGTACCTTAACACGCATTAAAGCCCATTAACGCTTGTGAATGCTAGGCACGTTCCCACGTTAATGCACTCTAAAGGCCAGAATTCTGGTCAATAGATTGTATTCAAGCCAGATGCGGGATCTTGCATTAAAGTGTGTGAACCCGCATTAACACGCATGCTAAATGCGTCCGTTTACCGCAGGTTTTCTGCTGGTAAACTCCTGTAGGAGAAAAAAAGTGTTATTGGCATACAGTGTGCATAAAGCCTTACAGATCTAAACACCTAATGTGCGTGGTCACAGAGACTAATGCCTAGTACACACGATCAGAATATCGGATGAATGATTGGTTTTTTTGCATGCTAGTCTCATATTGAAAATTAATGTTACTACAGTTATGAAAATTCTCGTAAAACAGAATACAACATCGTAAGTGATGTAATGTGTTATATTGTAATATATTCTTTAATTTCAAATTTTCCGAGCATGTGCAGTTTTGGTCACTCGATTTGTTCCAGACAAATACTTGGTTCTGGCCAGCTCAGTGGATTGCGTTTAAAAAGGCCTGGATTCTTTCTTAGATACACAGAATATAACTGGACACTAACATTTATAGGTAAAGTTGATCCAGGGAATATCCGATTGCCTCTTGAGGTATCAGGAAGGAATTGTTTTCCCTGCAGGAGCAAATTGGATCATGCTTTGCTGGGTTTTTTTGCCTTCCTCTGGATCAACTGTGGGTATAGGAACATAACTTTTTTTTTTATGGTTGAACTGGATGGACTTTTGTCTTTTTTCAGCCAGACCAACTATGTAACTATGTAAATACTATACTGATTAAATGAAAGTCATTAGTTCTGATATCATAAGTAACATTTCCGTTCTTGTCCCTTCGGATAATTTTGCATGAACTGTCATGAAATCTGTGTACTAGCGATCAGATTATTGGACAATCGGTCCAAAAGCAGTATTTTTCGTCCGATTTTCTCATTGTGTGTAAGAGGCATAACCAGGGGCGGACTGACCATTTGGAAACTCAGGCACTGTCCAAGGGTCCGGGGGCAGTAGGGGACCCCATGAGATGCCCCTGGTACCTTTTTCATAGGCTTTTTTGAGTTTGGGCAAGGACACAGGGGCCCCATGATCCCCTATTGCCTGGGGGCCCCATGAGTTGTCAGTTCGACCCTGGGCATAACATTGATTTGAGTTTAAAGGCATAAAAAAATGCTAGATGCCTGGTAGGTACCGTACTTTAGAACTTTACTAACTGTGTATTTCAATATATGAAATACATATTTTGAATCCAAATATCAGCTACTTTATATATAATAGGGTGATATGCTTGTGGCAACCAACTAGATTCCAGTTTTATTTTTTGGTGTAGGTCCCAAAATAAAAGCTAACACAAAACAACCTCCAGCTCTTCGACTGACATGTCATGCTGGATCTTAGAATCCTTCCAGGAGTAGAGAGCCAGAAGTGCAATTTGTATTCAGAGAGCCTAATATAGTGTATGAGAGGTATTGCGGTAGTTATTGCCAAGTGAGTTTTTTGCACTATTAGAGCAATTAATCAATGGAGGGACACGTCTGAAATGTTCTCTTTGACCACGGCTGCCGCTTTGAATATAGCTATCGAGTGAATTTGAATTATCTCTTGCTAAAATAGAATCCGCCATTTCATCCCAATAGTTGATGTTCACACTTGAGAATGATTTACTGTAGGCAGCTTGTGTAGCACATTTTTGCAATGTGCATGTGCTTATTGAGACTCTGCTTATAAATCATTACATAACTAAATTGAAATTACCATTTGTAAAACAAAGATAATTTACTGCCCATAATAATTCAGAGCTGTGTTCTTCATTAGCATGCACAGCGTGTCCTATTTAATATTAGCATTTATGCCAGATATCATTTTTCACTCATTCCATCTTAGTGACCCCATAAGCATTACAGCCATGCCTGGACCTACACTGGAGCCAAACCAAAAGGCACCAAGGAAAGTGAAGGTGTTTCCCACAACAAGCAATAAGAATTTAGATTATATGATTCTATGAAAAGTTAGAAGAGGGAAATATTTGGTTGTAGCAAGCAACACCTCTGTTTTCATGAATAAACCCCTTCAAAGGGTCAGTGCTGCTAATACTGATTGCTTGTGAACGAAAGCTAGTGAAATGAACCCTACTGCCTTCCTATATCCTAAAGGGACTATGGTGAGATATCTCTGCTGTAAACAACAGCTCTGCCCTCTCCTCCAACCATCCTCAAGTCTCACTCCTACTGCTGTAGCAAAAATCTAAATCTTCTTAAAGTGGTATTAAACTCAAAATCAAAAAATGAATTTATTGGAGCTTACTAATCCTTAGGTGTGGTGGCTGCATTAGTTTTCTTCTTTTAGACTTTTTTCCCTCTGTTTTCACATTGTCAGTCGGGAGGGGAGTGTTAGATGTACTAGCAGATTTAGAAGCTCAAGCTAATACTTTATAAGCAGTTACAGTGTTTTCCTTTTAGCATAAAGGTTTTCCATAAATAAATAAAAGCTGATCACAGTAAGCATCCCTGTCAGAGTTAAATGGTTTGTCTAATCCCTGTAACTGAGACATTTGCAAGACAGCTTGTTCTTTTAACCAGTTCTGTGCCTCCCTATAGCAGAAATACTGCTACAGGGTGGAATGGATGTGCAAAATCACGTATATATACGTGATTTTGCAGTTCCGGGTATGGGACCGCACACACCGTGCACACACCGTACCCAAGCTGCCATTCATGGCCTCGACTGTCAATCAGTGGATCCCAGCCAGTGTTTATTCGCTGGCACCCGGTGATTGCCGAGTATCTCCCTGTCAAGCTCCTGCACACTGCTTTGTATGGCTCTGCATAGCAGAGCCATACAAGGCAGTGTGCTTACAGTGAAGCACACATACAGCCCCATAATGAAACACACAGAGCACACAGTTGACCCTTTGATCACCCCAGATGTTAACCCCTTCATGCCCAGTGCCATTAGTACAGTGTCAGTGCTTTTTATTAGCACGGATCACTATATTGGTGTCACTGGGGATGTCAGTGACACCAAGTCAGTTCCCCCCAGTGTCAGAATGCCCGCCACAGTCCTGCAGTCCTGCTATAAGTTGCTGATCGCCGCCATTGCTGATCGCCGCCATTACTAGATGCCAGTATATATACCGCCATTTTGTAGACACTATAACTTTCACATAAACCAATTAATTTACACGTATTGGGGTTTTTTTTTAGCAAAGACATGTCGCAGAATACGTTTTGCCCTAAATTTATGATGAAATTTGAATTTTTTAATTTTTTCTTACTGAACATGTTTAATAGCAAAAAGTAAAAAAAAGTTTTCTCAAAATTGTCTGTAATTTTTTATTTATAGCACAAAAAATAAAAACTGCACAGGCAATCAAATACCACTGAAAAAAACTTTATTTGTGGGGGAAAATGGACATAAATTTCATTTGGGTGCAGCATTGCATGACTGTGCAATTGTCAGTTAAAGTAACGCATCGCTGTATCGCACAAAATGGCCTGGTCAGGAAGGGGGGTAAATCCTCTGGAAGGCAAGTGGTTAAAAACAACAGACTTATTGGCCAGGTGAAAAAAAGTAAAAAGAAAACTAATGCAGCCACCACATCTAAAAATTGGTAAGCAGCAATGTAATACATTGTTGCTTTTGGGTTTATTACCACTGTAAGGGTCAGTGGTGCTAATATCTTCTTAATGTAACAACAATGAATAACTCCTTGGGGAGAGTGAAGTCTCTCTAGCAATGGCCATAGCAGTGGGTCATGCTGTGATTTCTGCTGTCTAGATCTCTCTGGCAGAGTATGTGAGAGATAAATGTGAAGCTGCTCGATGATTTAACCCACTGGCATCTATCCCAATCTGAAATATCAATTCTGAGTAGTTTGACCCTTTAGGGCTGATTTATAAATCCTGAGGCATAGAAGAATATGGCTGTCACTTATATCAACCAGTCATATATTTTTATTTTCCAACCTACCCCAGAACATGGCAGCTGAAATCTGACTGGTCACTATAGGTGACAATTCATGGTATTTGCGTCAGCTTTAATAAATAGGCCTTTTCAGTGCTGCATTGTGTGTTTCCAAGTGCAATGATGTCATACCTCTGCCTTCACATATATTTCTATCTAAAAAAACCCCCAACAGATCAGGCATTTCTTCTTATCATCATTGTCTTCCTCTCATCACCTTCCACTAAGTACAAATGCATGTCTTTATTTTTTTTTTAGTTTGTTATCACTGCACCTTTCTAGATGTATGGATTATTGTTTGTAATGATTATTTTTTGATAACTAAATTGAAATGAACTGATTTGTTGTAATGAGGTGGAGTCTACTATCATTGAAATTATTTAATGTCTTTACTAAACTAGCTTTGGTACCAGCCGATCCGGTATTTCAGCACTCTGGACAGTTGCCTGCAGACTCCCTGGTTAAAATCGGCTATCCATCACAAAGCACCCAGTCTAATCACTTGTGTGAGTATACATACTACATTTCTTCAGGAGAAAACCTGTCTTTCTTTTGATTTACTTTTCTTTCTCCACAACGGAAAGGAACTTCATAATATTATGTTACATAATAACAGTCCCTCGGGTCTTTACACTTTCAGAAGATAATTGTTTCCAGCCAAAGCATTATTGTGCTTGTTGCAAAGACCTATATGAACCACCTATACTCCATATCAATGCATATATATAAGTTAAAAAAAACAATAAGTTTTATACATTTGTTACTATATTAATGTTCCCATGTGTTTAACTGAGACTTACTCACCCAGTTCAGCTCAACCTGTAACAGAATTGGCCATCCATATTGATGCTACCTGCATCCAAATTCCAGACTCTTCCTGGGACAATAGCAAAATGTTCTCAATGAAAACAAATGAAAGCACCGCTCAATGCTCCTGTGTATATCCCCAGCTGGTTCAGAAACTGCCTTTGGGTGCTGGTCTCTCAATAAGAGCCCATCTAGCTTGCCCATGTAACCACAAATCCCCCATAGGACCACACATGATCAATGTAAACAACTGCCAACAAAAAATCACAAATTGACTTTAGCTGGCTCTCCAACCCATCAGTACACACCACCCTAACTCAGTTCACCAGTTTAGGGCTTAATCATGGAGGCACTCTTTCTCTGCCTCTAAAATCAAGCCTTATAAAGGGGAAACGTTGGCGGGATGTATCTTGATGGGTTGGAGAGCCAGCTGAAGTCAGTTTGTGAATTTTTGTCAACTGTGGTTCACATCGATGGTGTGTGGTCCAATGGGGGATTTATGGTTACTAGAATATTCTGAATGGATATTTGTTGATCTAGAACAATCTTCTCAACCAGGGTTCCATGAGCAATTTCAGCCCCTCACATTAACCACTGACACCAAATATCTTTGTAGCTTTCTGTAATGGGGGATTCTTCCCGCTGACCACAAATGTAAGAAGCATTCTTCCCACTGAATATCATGCTAATATACTGTGAGTAGTATATATAGTAATTATTAGCAAAGGTTCCTTGAGAACGGAAGATGAAATTAAAGTAGAACTAAAGGCAAAACATTTTTTTCCATTTTTGATAGAGTAAAGCCGGCCATACATGGTTAAAAATTTGGCTGGTTCAGCAGGGACCAACTGAATTTTGATCCATGTATGTGCTAGCTGGTTGTACACAAGTGAATCTATCAATCGACTTGTGTACAACCAGCCTGTCACTTTTTCCCCTGAACGATCAGTGCTGGCAACACTGACCATTGTATTCTGTTGGCGGGGATGGCTCTCTGCTGGCAGAATACAATAGTGCACTGGGAGTGATTCCCTCATCCACATTTTTTTTTTTTGATGAACCCACCAGTTGAATGATAAAAAAATGAATCATATATGTCCAGCCTGTCAGGCTGTCAGGTTTCTTTTTGTCGCCTGTGTCCCATTGGGGAGATTCTCCTTTACTTCCTGTCCCATAGCCAAAACAGGAAGTGAGAGGAAATCCCTCTAAAGTGAGGGAAATCCCTGGTTGTCACCAGGGCAGGGGCAGACTGACAGCTCATGGGGCCCCTGGGCAATAGGGGATCATGGGGCCCCTGTGTCCTTGCCCAAACTCAAAGCACACCCAAAAAAACCCTAGAAAAAGGTACCGGGGCATCTCATGGGGCCCCTTACTGACCCCGGGCCTTCGGGCAGTGCCCGAGTGCTCGAATGGTCAGTCTGCCCCTGCACCAGGGTCACCAGAACCCGATTGGAAGTTTTCCCCTATTACTGTTCTGTGGAAATCTAAAATTTGGATTTTCTTTTACTTTCGCTTTTGATGACAACGGTAAACAAAACAAATAGGTTGAATCTGCCTTAAGGGACAGTAATAAAAACTAATCCCTCTCCATTCCTGTTCAAAAAGAATAAAAAAGTTTTGACTTTAGTTATACTTTAGGTGTTCCTCAGATTTAAAAAAAAATTTAGAAAAGCTGATCTAGAACTTTGAAGACTGACCCTTAGTGGGACATATATGTGAACTTTTACAGAAAAGAAGAAATCAGTTAATCACAAAACCATTTAAAGAGACATACATTTGTGGCATTAACTTCAATTCTGTTCTGTTCTTTGGTAAACATCTAAGGTTAAGAAGAAATTGGAGGACATAGATGAATGGGTGTCATGCATAAAAATATCTTTACAAAATAGCATTTTTTCATATACTAAAAACTTAAAAATGTTAGTCTGATTCTACTGATTCTGATCAGAATTTGGATAATCAAACTTCTTATATATATATGTTGCTACACATAGCCCAATCTTTCTCTAGTCAGCATAAAAGTATAAAAAACCTATAATTGTATGATGCTGGGAGATTTTAAAGAAAATGAAAAAAATGAAATTTCTAATATACGATGAGTAGCCTGCTTTGAATTTTTGTTTTATGTTTTAAAGTTGCACATAATTATTCTGAGGTTTTTTAAGTAAGGTGTGGAGTGATTGCAAGTTTATAATCTTTTTACATATTAGGCTCAATGGTCTTCATAGGTAGTATACACGCGGATGTGGTCCACATACTGAATCAATGTGTGTTAATGTACTGAAATCTTTATTTTTTTTCTATAGCATTAATTATCAAGGTATACTGGTCAGTCATATTTGCACTTTATATGTATATTAATTACATGTATTTATATAGAGCTAACAGTTTATGCAGGACTTTAAATATTCACATCAGTGCCTGTCCTCGCAATACAAGGTCCCTATTTTACATTGATACACATATTATAGCTAATTTGGACAGGAGCCAATAAACCTACCAGCATATGACTTTGGACTGTGGGAGGAAACCAGACTGCCCGAATGTAGCGCATGCAATTATAGGAAGAACATGCAAACTTCATGCAGGTAGTGTTGGGTTGCGTTAGGGTTATTTACAATTTCATTTTCTTTTTAGCAGGTTTTATTAAATCAGTTCCAGTGTGGCCTTTCCAGTAACTGATTTCTGATATGGGGCAAAAATCACACAAGAATCACACCAAAGCAGTACAGGAACCTGCTGAGTCGCATTGATGTGAATGGGCACCATTGAAATCCATGTGATTTCCATTGTCATGCGATTCTATGAGACTCAAGTCACATCAGAAATCACACAGTGTGAACCAGGCATTAGACAGCATTTGACAGGCAGTGAGGAGGCGTTGTATCTCCTCCTCACTGCCTACTTTACCCCTGAACTCTGCACTAGCATGCTGCAACCGCATATTTTACAAATGGTTGCGGGGTGCTTGCAGTGTGAACCCATTAACTTGAATGGGTTGCACTTGGTGGGTGTGACACCCGCTGAAAGCAACAGTGTTATAATTCCTGCTGCAGACACAAAGCAAAGCATTGCAGCCATGGCATGTGTACACCCCTGGCCACTGTAGTTGGAGGGTGGTAAAAGTGCTGCTCAACCATGGGGTTTTACTATCTCTCAGCCACTAGCCCTTATGGTTACACGTATACTTTCACATATACACAGCAGACTACTGTGTATTTCACAATTGTAAAGTCACATCTATTTTATTTTTTTTATCTACTGTTTTTTAATTTTACTTTTTTCAATGTACTCCATGATCTGATAAATAATCCTTAAAATGCTATTTAATTCTGGCAGATAGATGGATGGATAGATAGATAGATAGATAGATAGATAGATAGATAGATAGATAGATAATATTAGAGGTTAATTTTTGGATTTTGAACTGTGAATTGGTCATAGCACTGGCAATAAACCTTACAGCTCAGGCACAGCACAACAGCACAGCCTGTTGGTGGACAGGCCAACTTGTCCTAGAATCAGCAGAAAGAATGCCAAATGTAATGAAAATATTGATGCAGTCACAAAATTGTTCATTAGAGTCATTTAGATGTTTCAATTAGAGTTCCTATTAATTCATGAATGCTAAATTAAGGTAGAGGCTTGGTGATTACCCTCTAATTACTAGTGTCACACAAAGAGGGTGATTCTTCAACTCCATAGCGAAATTGATACATGCAGATTTAGACAGGACACTGACCCCTTATAAGTCAGGTTATATCCCTAGGAACAGAAGGTGCAAAATGGTGTAGAAATTTGACAGGAAAACAGAACATCAGCGTATATATATCTGTCTATTTTGGAGTAATTTTCCACAATTAGTACAGAAGAACTAAGTATCTGTATACACTGTGGTATCATTACAGAGACTGCAGCAGCTGCACCCATAGCTGTGGCCTCCATTATAAAAAAGAAAGTTCAAGAGACTCTAGACATATAAAGGATTACAATGACCTCAGCTTGTCTGGGGAGTGCACTGAAAGCAGTAGCATCAAAGAAAGCCTCTGGAAATCATCGGTGAATATCTGGATCCTTCTGTACTTGTTTGGTGACATGCTTACATATTAACAAGCACATTTAAACTATTGGAGCCCAGGTCGGAGGTTTAACCCTGAATGCAATAGTCATAAAAAAAAAGAAATCAAAGCCCCACATGTCTCAATACCAACACTGATTATTAAAGTGTAATGATATATGAAGATTCAAGTGTCCTCCAAAAATCTCAAAACAATATGTATACAAGCAACAGTCCAAAATTACCAAATAACTACTCACGCCTAGAAGGTTTATTTAAATGGATATGTATGTATGGGGCTATATACCCACATACCTTAAACCCCAAGTAAAACACTCAAAGTTAAGCAATTTAACAGTCATCTGAATAAAGCCTTTTGGGTATTTTGGTAACTTTGGATTTTTGGAGGACACCGAAAACGTTATATATCTTTATCCTTTAATTAGTACTTCAAACTCAAGGTTGTCTTCCCTTATATTATTTCCTTTATGGACAGTCAGGATTTCTATGGAAGCTATTTACCTACCCTTTATACTGATTAGTAAATACCTAGACACTGTAGAGGCAATTAATATTGTCAGATTAAAAAATGATGAGCCAAGAGCCAAAAACCTACAGACATTGGCTGACACACGATGATCTAATATTGATGGGGCAGGCTCAGACAATTCCGCTTAGCTGGTAAAAACAAAGGGAAGAAAGAACACTGTGTTCTCTATAAACTTATTTCCTTTATTCCAAATTAGCACAGCATACAAGATAAAGCTTTGATGTGTTTCCCACTGTACTCATTTGTTAGGCAGCACGTGTAGTTCCAACCAAAAGTTCTTCTCAAATTGATTTGCTGGCCAGCTAATGTCAAATTTTGTTTCATATTTAAAGGAGAAGTAGGACCAAAGCTCATTTGGCCCTACTTCTCCTGTAGGTTACAGGAGTACACTTATTTCAGCACGCTTGTGACCCGTATTCAGCCGGCAGTGGGCTATGATCCAGACTCTGGAGGGATCCCGACTTTAATGTCAGGATCCACCAAGATGACTCAGAGCCTGTGCCAGCCACTCCCACCCCCTCCACTGCCTGGTGCTCTAGTGACCACTGGAGGGGTAGAGCAGATAGCTGGTGAATGACAGTCATCAGCTAACTGCTCACTGAAGACAGAGAACTGAGCAATCAGCGGTCTTTAATCATTCAGTCCTTGGTCTTAGAGGCAGAGAGAGATGCACCATTGGACTGAGGCTGCATCCACCTGGATGACTATGATTGCTTGTTTTTTATTTAAAAACCCACACTTCTCTTTTAATATAGCAGGAAAATTTGCAGCAAACGTGTAGCATCAAGGCCTATGTGGAATAGACTATCTAGGTTCTCATGTTACATATATATGGTCACTTTTGTGACTCTTACCAATTTTGGAAAGTTTTCAAGAAACTTTCCTGCCTATTGCCTAAGCTGTAATAATCATTATTAGGCATAATGGCAATTCATTTTAGCAACAACCAAGAAGAGCTGAAAATGATCAATAATTAACAAACAATCTGATTTGGGTCTATATTTAAAATAGATCTGGCTATAGACATCACATGGTCAGATGTCTATGAACTGACAGTCTCATGATATCTACTGGTGAATCTCAGCTCTAAAGAGGAACACAGTGGGGTTGATTTACTAAAACTGGAGAGTGCAGAATCTGGTGTAGCTGTGCATGGTAGCCAATCAGCTTCTGACTTCAGCTTGTTCAATTAAGCTTTAACAATAAAACCTGGAAGCTGATTGGGTTCTATGCAGAGCTACACCAAATTTTGCATGCTCCAGTTTTAGTAAATCAACCCCACTGTGTCCCTCTTTAGAGCTGAGATTCACCAGTAGACATCATGAGACCGCCAGCTCATACACATATGACCATCTGATGTCTAAGACTAGTTTTCTTTTAAATATAGACCCTAATAAGATTTTTTCATAAGACAAAAAGCAATGTGCAAAGGAAAATAATGCATAGCACCCACTCAAACACACTTTTGCGTATATGATATTTTTAACCTGAAATCTGATTGGTTGCTGTGAACATATGCAATTTGCTCATAGTTGTTTCACTTTGAATTGCATTATATTATAACTGTAAAGGTTCTATAAAGTGTTTATATTTGCCAGTTTTTTGATGGTTGGCGCACTTCCTAATGACCAGTCATCCATCTTGTAACGGCCAACTTTAGTGTGAAAATTGAAGCGTGCATTTGTGGGGTTGCATATCCAGGGTTAACTTTCTGTTCACGAAATTGAAAACATTTGCAGTGATTTCACTTATACGGGATGTATAATTCATGTTTTCTGCCCTTCATCCCATCATCAGCTTGTAGACACTAAGGGCCGAGTCAGCTTTGGACTGTATATCTACTGATGTTACTAGCCTAGATATCTGTTGACATTTATTCTATTGTCTCATTATGGTTTTTAGGTGAGCAGGTTGGTTTTAGAGTTGTGTAATGTGCTAGCTGAAAGTAAGTTGCAAGAAAAAAATCAATAGGAAAGTAAGCAGACGGCGCCATACACTGTATATGTACCAAGCTGCTAGCCAGGCAGGGGAGGAAGCAATCAGCAAGGTTCAGGGCTTGGCACATGCAGCAGATTGCATATAAGAGAAAAAGGAAATCAGCTTAGAGCAAAGAAATGCATATAGAGCTGTCCAAAGGATAACTATCATTCTCTGATAATGTCACAGTGGTTTATATGCAAATTGCCTTATTGAAGATATAAACAGCTATTGCACTCAGAGCATCTCATATGAGAACTCATTAGCCTAAGTGTCGGACAATTAACTGAGCTAGAAATAACTCAGGGCTGTAGCATTAAAAGGAATTTTGTAAACATTTGAACTTTGTGCTCTAGAGATAAAAAAAACCCTCACTCTTAGTGGGTCTGCTAATGACTATGCAGATACTAAGTCGAATTAAGAATACATTGTTGTTATTATATACAGATTATTGGTGTTGTCTGTTGATTGGTGGAATTGATTATTATTAAAGATAAGTTTGCAGACTTACAGACTTTAAGAAGCCTAACATATCATATACCTTCTAATATAGGGTACTATAGTCACAGACACTGCTCAGATAATGGGTAGCTCTTGGACCCAACTGCTACCAGTGACATAATCTAAGAGGCGCCTTCTTATCACAGAAGAGATAGGTCACTATGTGCTTATTAGCTGATTAATCTTACTTAAACAAAAGATAAAAGTGTAATGATACATTATGCATAGCTATCAGAGTTGACTTTGCTCCAAGTATAGTTTGCTATGTTATAGAATTTTACCTTCCCTGATTCAAAATGTTCCATGTAAACAGGCCGAACAAAAAGCATATATATATATATATATTATATTATATATATATATATATATATATATACAGTCCAAAATATATATATACTATTCATGCATGCAAAATAATACTTCTAAAATGTATTTATATAAGTAAAATGCATTGCCTGATTCATATATCCCAGAGTAGCATAACCAAATTACATCAAAATCTCCTCCTCAAATTATGAAAGCTCTTACAAGATACACACACACACACACATATATATATATATATATATATATATATATACAGTATCTCACAGAAGTGAGTACACCCCTCAAATTTGTGTAAATATTTTATTATATCTTTTCATGTGACAACACTGAAGAAATTACACTTTGCTACAATGTAAAGTAGTGAGTGTACAGCCTGTATAACAGTGTAAATTTGCTGTCCCCTCAAGATTACTCAACACACAGCTATTAATGTCTAAACTGCTGGCAACAAAAGTGAGTACACTCCTAAGTGAAAATGTTCAAATTGGGCCCAAAGTGCCAATATTTTGTGTGGCCACCATTATTTTCCAGCACTGCCTTGGAGACATGCATGGCCAGTCCATCACCTTTACCCTCAGCTTCTTCATCAAGGCAGTGGTCGTCTTGAAGGTGTGTTTGGGGTCGTTATCATGTTGGAATACGGCCCTGCGGCCCAGTCTCTAAAGGGAGGGGATCATGCTCTGCTTCAGTATGTCACAGTACATGTTGGCATTCATGGTTCCCTCAATGAACTGTAGCTCCCCAGTGCCGGCAGCACTCATGCAGCCCCAGACCATGACACTCCCACCTCAATGCTTGACTGTAGGCAAGACACACTTGTCTTTGTACTCCTCACCTGGTTGCCGCCACACACGCTTGACACCATCTGAACCAAATCAGTTTATCTTGGTGTCATCAGACCACAGGACATGGTTCCAGTAATCCATGTCATACAGGACATGGTTCTAGTAATCCATGTCCTTAGTCTGCTTGTCTTCAGCAAACTGTTTGCGGGCTTTCTTGTGCATCATCTTTAGAAGAGGCATCCTTCTGGGACGACAGTCATACAGACAAATTTGATGCAGTGTGTGGCATATGGTCTGAGCACTGACAGGCTGACCCCCCACCCCTTCAACCTCTGCAGCAATGCTGGCAGCACTCATACATCTATTTCCCAAAGACAACCTCTGGATATGACGCTGAGCATGTGCACTCAACAGCTTTGGTTGACCATGGCAAGGCCTGTTCTGAGTGGAACCTGTCCTGTTAAACCGCTGTATGGTCTTGGCCACCATGCTGCAGCTCAGTTTCAGAGTCTTGGCAATCTTCTTATAGCCTAGACCATCTTTATGTAGAGCAACAATTCTTTTTTTCAGATCCTCAGAGAGTTCTTTGCCATGAGGTGTCATGTTGAACTTCCACTGACCAGTATGAGAGAGTGAGAGCGATAACACCAAATCTAACACACCGAGTCACATGACACCGGGGAGGGAAAATGGCTAATTGGGCCCAATTTGGACATTTTCACTTAGGGGCATACTCACTTTTGTTGCCAGTGTTTTAGACATTAATGGCTGTGTGTTGAGGTGACAGCAAATTTACACTGTTATACAAGCTGTACACTAACTACTTTACATTGTAGCAAAGTGTCATTTCTTCAGTGTTGTCACATGAAAAGATAGAATAAAATATTTTTAAAAATGTGAGGGGTGTACTCATTTCTGTGAGATACTGTATATCAGAAAAGAACTGAAGAGAGCAAATTATTCCAGCAGTTTGAATATTTGGTTTTTAATTTTTGTGTTGGGCTGTTATGTCTTAGACACATTCATTGAAGGATCAGTGCATCAGAAATCATGTAGGTGAAGGCTGATGGGCTGAATCACCAACTTATCTTTTTATCCCTGCAGAGGCAAGCTATTCCCAAAGAAGCCCAACTCTAGCCTCTCTTCCTATGTGCTCCTAATTATCCTGCTGCATTTTCCCAGCAGATCAAGTGAGTGCCTATAATATTGGGTAGAAAAGGTGGTTGGCCTGGAAGAATTAGTCTGTGCCCTTGCCTTGGAGATACAAGATAACATTGCTTGATTCAAGAAGCCAAAGTTAAATATACCACTTTTGGGGGCACTCATGCTTTCTTCAGTGCCATATTTGTGAATATAAATGAAATATAAAAGAAACAATAGGCCTTATCACAAGGTCTTAGACTGAGCCCTATTTGGTGGAACGTGATTAATGAGGTGGTCTCTGGGTGGGGAATACTGTTGTGGTTGTCTGTGAAATAAACTGGCGAACATGTGACATCATCAATGTATTCTACGTACTTATCATCAGGAATGTATTTAAAGAAACTATGTTACTGTATATGCATTTTACTAGTTACCAAAACTTGCCTAATCACCATTACAATACCACACAGAATACCCCACCCTTTATCACTGTTTTTTGCATCTTGGTTAATGTATAGTATGTAATATATTTTATACTGTTCTTAACAACTTGTCCTTTTCTTTTAGCATGTAAAAGAAAAGAGCAAGACCATGGCAAAGACAGAGGGAATACACCAAAAAAGCCAAGGTTGGTCTTCACAGATGTCCAACGGAGGACTCTTCATGCAATATTCAAAGAAAATAAGCGCCCATCCAAAGAGTTACAGATCACCATTTCCCAGCAGCTTGGCTTGGAACTCAGCACAGTCAGCAACTTCTTCATGAATGCTCGCAGGAGGAGTCTAGATAAGTGGCAAGATGAAGGCAGCTCGGGAAATACATCATCTTCATCAAGCACTTGTACCAAAGCATGAAGGAAACACAAAATAAAAAAAAAACTACAACCTCGGTGGAAAAGCTTTAATAAAATGGAAAAGGACATCCAATTAGCAGGTTTATACTTTAAAAACTATTTCAAACCAAAATTATTTATAAGTCCAAAGAAACCAAAGACTCATTTCTCCTGTGAACTTTTCTTCGTAACGCATTTTTCAGGAGAGCGACTTGCAAAAAAGCAAAATAATAAGACAAGTTCCACTGGCCTTACACCTTCAGCCATCATCATCATCTTCACAGTATTTTGATGTCTGGTGGTTTGGAGCATCGTGATCTCTTGTCATTGAATGGACATTTTCTGATATGGGTAGTCATTGCCACCGCACATTTAAACATGAAGGTGTATGGTGTATCTGTACTTACAGTCCAGTGGTAAGGAACTCGGTCATAACTTGTCTGCAGGTTGGGATATAGTGTGACCAACAAGTCGTCTTGAGTTTATTGGAACTGAGTGTAGCTGTGTCATTTGAACCTAGCGGTTTCAAGGTTTGCTGTTGGCGTTCAAATGGGTAAATGGCACCTAGACCTGTGCATTCTCTTTGTTTGTTAAGAGTTGTCCAGACAAATAGAAACATGACCTCTCCCACAAGTGCAACATACCAAAGAACACATTTAGTATAGTAGTTCAGGTGTTTTATTGCAGTAATTTTAATATTTCAGTGATATTTTTACATACTGTTGTATGAAGAAGTGTAGGTATAAACTATTCTAATTTCTTACTAGAAAAAAAAAGAAAATTCACAAACATTCATTATAACCAGGACTGTTATTTGTAAGGAAACATAATGTTAGGGATTTCTTTCTCTGTCGTAGATTTGAAGGATGCGATCTGCTTGAATTGAGCACAAGTACCCTATGCGTTTGTGACCCTCGTTCACACATACCCCAAATAAGTCAACCAACCACTATATATATATATATATATATCTTTCATATTTGTTTTCCTCAGTGAAATTTAGCTTGTTGCATTGCAAGGACCAGCCGTTTTCATTCAGAAATCTACGTTATTCCTCACATTCCTTGTAATATTTATATTAGTAGACTTGCTGCCTTTACAAATAATGAAAACAACTGACAATGCTCTTTTCAGTCTGCTGGAAGTGCTTACTGAAACATGAGCAGGCAAATATAATAAAAGGTAGTGCAAACAATAATAATGCACTAAAGTGAACAGCAACCAACCACATGCCAACATGTAGCACTGAAGTGTGCTTAAAGTATTAAAAGGTGATTTCTGATTGGTGCTATGGTATACTCCTTATGAATTTTTTTACACCATACATAAATATAGGTGTACAATAACCAGTAGATTTTTTTTCTAGCCAAACATAAGTAATTAGTCTGCATAACAAAAGCCAATATGCTTTATTCCTACCATGTACACCTTACTAGATTAAAAATTTCAGTCAAGTTAAAGAATGCCTGCCACCAAAAAAAAAAAACATTATACTGTAAGGCAGGCCGTATATTGTACATTGCAAAAAAATGTGCTGATTCCCCCATCCACACATTTGATATGGATGGGGGATTCACTCCCCAGCACCATTGTGTTCTGTCGGCAGGTAGAATTTGCAGCCGGCAGATTACAATGCTCAATGTTTCCAGCTATAGTCAGGGGCACTGATCATTTGGGGAAAACCTGAAACGCTGGTTGTACACATGTCAGTCGATAGATTGAGTTGTGTACCACCTGCTAGCGCATACATGGATTGAAATTTGGCTGGTCCCTGCTGAACCAGCAAAATTTTGATCCATGTATGGCTGGCTTAGTCAACACTTACAAGCGGACACATAACAGGTACATGCATGTACTTTTTCTCACCTTCTAGAGCTCCCAAATGTGCAATCTGAGCATTCCTATTGGTTAGAAAGACTCACTGAGGGATGTGGATAAGGAGGGGTGTGGCAAAGGTTCAACCTCAGAAATGGTGGTAGACATATTGTGCTGGACAGACTTCAGGGGTTCCCAAGGTGTCTGCTTTTAAATGTTTGTGATACATCAGCTTGTTTTCATTAGTGACATATTTGCTTTAAGGGGAAAAAAGAAAACATTGGATTTTTGGTTACTTGCAAAATCATTTTCTTTGAATACATCATGAGACACAGAGCATCTTCAAAATCAAAACAATAGGATCCAAGGTCTTAGTTCTGGTTCTGGGGCTGTTACCATCACCATGATAGGGTACCTAGACAACCTACTGCTGAAGGAGCAGTCTGCTCCATTTTAGAGACAAATGTCTCCAGACCCAGAACTACTGCCTTGGATCCTATTGTTATGAATTTGAAGGTGTTCCGTGTCCTGGGATGTATGGAAAAAAAAAATCTAACAGGTTACTTGAAGCAAACAAAAGCAGACTTATAAAGTTACGTTATTTCGGGAAACACTGCCTAAAAGGCAATACATCTTTGGGTTATTAATAAACTGATTAATTTTCACTGGGGAAACATTAAAGTGAATCAGTCATAAGGAACTTACCTGTGTAAGAAACCTCAGATGGAATTCCCTGTTCTCTGCTTCTGGCCAGGTATTAGTACTAGTGCAGTAAAGACAAACCTGTTTAAATGACATCATTGTCCTGGAACTAGAATTCAGGAAACTACGACAGCTGGAATCAGATGTCTCCTAGATGAGGACATTGCTGTGTGGCTGATTCTCTTAAAGATAACATGACATGACCTGCATCTTTTAGTAACATTATTTCAAAATCAAGATACTTCAAATGCTCTCTGTTTTTATATTCCACATCTCCTATATGTCATAAGGATGTAATTTATGTTATTTCATTTAACATCCAACACAAGAAAATATTGCTTATCTGGAAGAATAGTTCAACATGACATGGTACCAATCTGTGCACACCCATTCCCAAGGTTACTATTAAGTGCATTTGGATTATTGCTTTAATTTTACAAGTAGACATTTTGTATTGTATTCTATTACAAAAGAAGCTAGAATTGCACATATATAAAAACATACTATATTTTAGATTTAGAAATCCCACAATTTAATACTTTACGCAGTT
Organism: Staurois parvus; assembly: GCF_062004578.1. NCBI lineage: Eukaryota > Metazoa > Chordata > Amphibia > Anura > Ranidae > Staurois > Staurois parvus. Next base: position 2,119,351 of record NW_028318332.1, read on the forward strand.
TTCTTACAATGGCTTTGTTTCTATTTGGAGTGTTTTGAGATGCAACCGGTTAGCTCATTGCAATTAACCAAAGAGTCCTGTTCAAGTAGCAGTGATGTTTTCCTGGTTTGCATACTCAAGACTTGTGATAACCCTTTAACCAATGCACAACTGGATAACTAATCCATAGTACCAAGTATTTGTCACAATTCGCTCCCTGAACGTTACACATTAAAATAAAACCATTATTATATAAAACCATATTGTTAGAACATATACCCAGTCACATGGTATCGCCACATAAATTGCCAGGCTAACAGTGAGAACACAGAACAAGGTAAATGTTCATTGTCCTAGTAGTGTAGTGTTTAGACCTCAGGACATGCCTTTAAATGGTTATGATTTGACACATGAATGGGTGCACAGTCTGCGTGTTTTTAATTTATACATTTAAGAGTTTAGACAGAAAAACATCTGCAACAATTTTATACATCAGTTTTAAGGATGTGAATGAATCCTTATAAGGTTTAGGAGGGGGCTTTTTATTTCTTTTAGTTTCATTATGTTAAACCTGCTGTTTTAAACTGCAACCCTTTCTATACCAAAGAGTCCTAGGACATGTCCACTCCCCAGAGCTGGAAAGGCAGTAAAACAGTAGGTTTTTGCTTTTTTTTTCTTTATTACTAGGGATTGAAGTAAAGAAAAATACAGAAAAAAACAAAAAAAAACTATGCATTTAGCAAACAAAGAGAAAGTACTTTGGCTGTGTTGCCTAATCAGAGTTTGTGGTGCATTCAATTTCCTATCACAGAGGTCAGTTGCATTTCATTGTGCTGACCTTTTGGTTTATTGTGGTGTGGTTAGCTTTACAATACATTTGGTAACAATTTCCTAAAACGACAAAGAAGCAAAGAAATAGCTGCTTCCAGGTGTAATAAAAAAACAAAAAATAAAAGTGTAAAGATCGACTATTTATAGCGTGAACCAAAGATGCTACCTCACTCAATTTCCATTTCGTGATTTTAATCACATTGATGATACCAAAGAATACCAAAGATTTTTTTCCTTGCACGGCCTTCGTCTGTCAAAGGCACTCAGCGACCTTCCCCTGACTCCTGACCCATGACCCCTGACCTTTGAGAAATATAACTCTTTTTCTTTTTCACAAATATTATAATTAACCCCTTCAGGGTCAGAGGTGCTGCAAAGCACCCTTGAGACTGATGGACTCAATAGCAGAGGGACCAGATGGCCTTATATGATCAAGGTCCAGCTCATCAATTCTCCATGGCGATGTTGCTCCCTCCCTCCCAAGAAAAGAAAAAAAAAAAAAAAATCCTTGTTGTGTTGGGCACAAATAAATCACCTAAAACTTTACATATATATAAATTTATATACTTCGTGCCACCAGAATACAGAGTAGCTGTGACTTTTTCAGAGTTATCACTTTCTTTAAACAGACATAATGGGGTTTATTTACTAAAGCTGGAGAGTGCAAAATCAAGCTTACTACTGCATGGAAACCAATCAGCTTCCAGGTTGTATTGGTAATGCTTAATTGAACAAGCTGAGGTTAGAAGCTGATTGGTTTCCATGCAGAAGTGAGCCTGATTTTGCTCTCTCCAGCTTTAGTAAATAAACCCCAATCTGTCAAGTTGCAAATACAACTGTCAACATCCATGATCAGTAATTTAGTAAGGGTTTCTTACTATAAGAATATATTCTTCTATGTTCACTTTAAACACCCAATCGAGTGCAAAGGAATTTAAAAAAATAAGAATTTGCTTTGCATGCGATTGGATGATTTGAGAAGATTCAAGTTCAGATTTCCTGAAGAAAAGGAAAACGTGCTTTAGTTGGTCAACCCTAATGACAGTTTTTTACCAATTAAGGTTCACACACTTTAAAAAAATTACAATTAATTAGGTATGTTCAGGGCTAACCTGCTGATAATGATCCCATGGACAGAATATAATCCTGATTGCTGATTTGTATCCAATTGTCAGTGCTTGAATACTGAACACCTGAAATAGAACTCATGATCTCACAATGACTGCATCTAGCTGTGTAATTGGTTGTTTTACTACCAACTCAGCTGGGGCATAGGCACTTTTACTTTTAACTGTATGTATTGCCAAAGGTCTGGCTGCTTGCCCCACCTGTCAGTCTATTAGTGTGCAGCTAGCTATAGTTTTGTTGTTGTTTTTGTTTTAATGGCAAACATTGTTTAAGTCAGACCATGATCATTGCCTACTCAAGGCCATATGAAGCCTTCCAAAAACCAATGAATGCTACATACCAAATCATTAATGTTAGGAGTACCGCTTTAGGCAAAGATGTTGCAAACTTTGTAAACTCATAGGACGAGTGCCTTGCTTATACCAAAGTGTTAAACCGCTGTTGACCTCTTTTATCTCACCTTATACGTCTTTGAATACCTCAGCCTCTTGTAAAGGCCACTGATAAAATAAAACTAATAATACAGACAAAGAAATAATTCTTCACCGTGGTGCTTTTGCAGTGCAACCATGCAATGAACATTTGTTTGATACCAAAGGATTTTATTTTTGACTCTTATAGCTGATAAACCAAAGTTTAGGTCTGTCCCAGCTTATTGACAGTCTCCTTTTTCTATCTCTCTCTATCGCTCTGCGCTTGGCCATCTCGCTTCGAGTACCTCTTGCCTGGATGTAGGCCGTGCAGTCCTCTTACCAATTCCTCCAAATACCTCATAGTATAAAAAAATCTTTAGGCTTATGTTGTATAGAAAGTCTATGTGATGAGACAGAACTTAAATAGTTCAGTAAATGTTAACCTTCATCCTAAAGCTTTATAACTCTTTTATTTATTTTATATTTCTTTATGATATTATTTTAGTCTCTCTGTTGCTCTCTCAAAATAAATTATTTTCCCCAAGGTAAAAACAGAAAGGGGTTGGGTCAGGACAGGTTGCAAAATTTAATGCAATGAAGTTTTAATGTTATTTCTTTTTCTTTTGAAACAACAACACTTATATCTTTATTTAATAAAGCAAAGAGCAACATGCAAAGTAAACTAGCATCCACCAATCAGTAAACATCTTTTGACATTGGCTTAGCCACACTAAACCCCTAAAAGCTAATGCAATCGGTTGCTATGTGGAACTGCATGTTATTGCTTTTTTGACTATGTTATTAAATAAAGGAATTTGTGTTTGATATACATTTTTATGGGATAACAGGAAAAAAATTATTTGAAAATGTACATCTAAATCATTTCTGTTTCTTCTTAATGAACTGTAAATTTGATGCTTTGTTTCAATTTTGGTTATTTAATCTTTGCTTAATTTATTCCTGTAGTTTCAACAAAGAAAAAAGGCTGTATATAGTCAATTTCAAAACAACCAAAGTTTCATGTTACAATTCTTTTGTTAGTCTACTAAGATGTGATGATGGAGAGATGATTTTTTTCTCTTGATTGTGCAGGGTGTATAAAAGACAAAAATCTTAGCAGACTTTGACGTGTGTGTTTTAAACACTGCCAGATCCCTATACCTTGTATTCACAAAGGTACTGATATCAAACCAAAAAATACGTCATTTGTATGTATGTATGTACATTTTATGGGTTTTTATGTTGCTAATTTATTTGTTAGGGGTTTACTTTGTGGGTTTGACCTGCACATCCAAAGAATATTTCAGATGTTGTTCAATGTTAATCAAGCACTGGCATTTGTGTGACTTGTTTCTTTGGAATTGATTTGTTTATGTGTGTATATAAATATGTATAATTTGCCATAAGCACGGGTATAGAACGAAGAGGGCGTTAAACGTTGAAGACAAACTTGTATTTGGATATTTGCTCAACTTTATAAATAAATGGTCATTCTAAATTAAATCTGTGGTGTACGGAGGTGGCAACTTATGTGTTTTGGACCAGATTACTCTGGTTGCCTCAAAGATACCAATTAACTTACTAAGGGCAGCTGGACTGCTACCTATGGAAAAAAAACATTGTGCAAACAATTATGATGTAATTAGAATTGAAGGGAAAGTAAAGTGAAACCTGAACAAATACAAATCCCCCCAGAAATATCTGAAAATGTGGCACCTTAAAAAGTACCTTGTTGGAAATATTTTGATAGTACAATTGCTGGTCAATAATGCTCATTAGGTCACTGAAACATAGAAGCTCTATGGGAACACTATTAACAGAATGGAGAATGCTATCAAGACGATCATGCAAAGGCACTGTTTATTTCTTCAAGAGACAAAAAAAGTGCATTTCCTCTCAGACCTTGAATGCAAAATTCACTATATGAAATGCTAGCAGTGCAGTCTGCACCAATGACACTCTAAAATCTCAGGTCAAAGCCTTCTTGTGTCAAGAGCTCTTTTCATTTTATTAAAGGCAGTTTTCACTTGTAATCTGAAAACAGTTGCACTAGTTTTATTTTTGCTAAAAAAAAAAATTGTATCCAATTGTATTTATTTATTAATTGTATTATACTGTCTCAGAAATGCAATCCACTTCTACAAATTCTAATCTAATGTACAAAATTAAGCAATCAAATACCCCATAAGGTTTTTTGTGTCTAATCTGCACTGTTCGTTCCAATGGCAAACTATATGGTTCATAAAAATCAATCCAAAAACAAAGAGGAGAACAAGAACCCAGTGATTTCTGTCATTGCTGGCTTGGGTTTCAAACGTTCAAGCACCAGGGCTACCATCCTGCTAACTGACCTGGAACAAGTTTGCAGGATGGGAGCTTAGACTTTTCATACCTCACTACTGCAGACCCATCCTAGGCCAATGACCAGTGGGGTTGATTTACTAAGCAAGCAGAAAACATTTAATTAGCAAATGAATGTTGAATGATCACTTGTTACTTGGAAAATGAAGTGAACCTGACTTCACTTTAATTATCCAATGATGGTCAAGCAAAAATCCTGTCTTTTTTCTTTTAAATGTAGGAATCAGGTATTCTAGGTACACATAGCTTCCATTCATTCGCCAAGTCCATGCTCTTTTAGCAAACAGACCCCTATAAGCAGTGCAACAAGGTAAAAAATGGCAGGCCCAGACCTTGCATGTTTAAAAACCAATCCATATTGCCTCCTATATTTCTTATATATATATATATATATATATATATATATATATATATATATATAATTTTTTTTTTAATTATTTATCTAAAGGAATCAGCAAAGCAATACAGTGAAAGAACTACATGGCAATCCAAGTTTCCTTGACATAATACTTATCGGAAACCACAAAATTACAGGACACTCTGATCACTCAGATAGGACAAAGCGTGAGCACGCCAGGTTCTCAATTGGCTACCATACTGCTGACCTCAGAAGTTACCTCTAAAACAGCAACTGGTCAACTGACATTGTACGGTGCCTGAACTGGAACCTTGGTGGTAATGCCTTTGGCAGAAGGTTTCAACATCAAAGTTAGGTCTAAAGAATCACAGTTATATGCTATGAATCATTGCTCCAAAAAAACTGAAAATCCAGCAATGTACCATCAAGATAATCTAATATGTAAACTATTTACATATACCATTTTCAGATGAATAATTTTTTTCAGCTTTACTTCGCCTTTATATTCTATACATGTCTCTTTGGTATATCTTCTTTTTAATCTATAATTTTCTCCAAAATTACTGGATAACTGAAATGCAGATGTATTGTGTGTCTTTAACTCTTGTATAATACTGTGCATTGATTTACTGTGCAACAAAGTCTTGTGTTTTGGAAACTGTTCTGACATCTACAAGGCACATTTAATAGTCTGCATTAATTTGCAGCGACAATTACTTTGATGTCAGAAAATTAAATAAATTTCATCAATGTAATTGCAATGTTTACCCTTTTTTGCTGCTGGTGGATTAATAATTCTGGAGTATTATTAACGTACACAATCTTGTTCTGACAGGAAACAGCGAGTAATTGGAATAATAATTAAATTTCAGCTTCAATTTCAATGAATATAGAAAAAAAGTTTACAATTAGTAGGAATACAGCTTTTTATAATTTATAGTCTACAGCTATCTCCTGCTATCAAAAGATATCCATCACCGTACTCAATAGAAAAATTCTTACAAAAGAGCTGAAATGGCCTTTTCAGAGTGTATTTAATTCTGTCATAAAGATTTATTTGTTAGGCTGAGCTAGTGCTGATCTGAGACGATACAGGATTAACTCCATCTTATTCTCCTCAATGGAAGAAATTCTCCTTTTTTTGCTCCAGTTTTGCCATCTTAGGAAAGTGTCTGAATAGTCTGATATTATTTTCCTGAAATAATGTAACTGTATTTCATGTAACATTTATAAGGTACTCACTCAAATATGTCAAGTTTGACAGCAAGTTGAACAGGTAATTTTTATGCATTGACATTTTAAGAGAATATTTAAGGACAACCATGTTTTTAGAATATGGTAGCTCATTTATTTAAGAATTCTTAGATTATTTAAATAAGTGTTTGGAAAAGAATGAACTATAAATTGCAATCTTCAAAGAGCTGATTTATTCAATTTTGGATTTTGATTTAGCCACACTCGTTAAGGGACCAAGTACATTGGTGTCACACTCAGAAGCAAGCCATACACAGTATATCCTTTTCCTTATTTTTAAGTTACTAATTATTCATTTATAAGTTGCTCTAAGTTGCTTTTGAGATGCTATTTATTAGTTGACTTGAGTTGCTTCTGGGTTGGATCAAGTTACTTTTGATTGGTTGGTTTCAGTTGTGATGAGTTGCTTCTGAGTTTCTTGAAACTGTTTTGTATTCATCTTGACTTTAATAAGAAGGAGAAGCAGTTCACAAGTAATTTCACACGCACACTCTCTTCTGATCCAGTTAGACTAAAGGATAGCTTTTAAAAACATAAAGTATATGTAAACCCTCATCTTGTAAAACACCCATTCAGTTTAAAATAGAAATGCAAGGCAAAACATTTGTGTATATATATATATATATATATATATATATATATACATATATATATATAATTTTAAATACCTCTTTTCCCCTTTTTTAGAAGTGGTCACATAACCTCTGTTCTCAGCTGCATAAGAGCTAAGGGAGGAGAAACAGCAGCACACTGATCTTTCCAGCGAATGGCTGTGCAGGGAGGGCATGTCAGTACAAGTCTGATCATTGGAGGAGAGCAGGCTGAGATCCCAGCACAGCTAGAGAACTGACCATGCTGTGCTCTCATGCTTAATGTAGTCAGTTTTTAATAGGAAACCACAGGGACTGGCAGGAACACCAGGGATTTCACTCAAAGGAAACAATACAATGAGAACAGGATACTTTTTCATACCAGTACATGGTACAGCAGGTACATATCAGAAATATGAAATGTTGGGTTTACATGTTCTTTAAAAAATTCTTATTCTCTATATTGATTATCTGGTCTTGAGAACCATTAATGAATAATTTACAAATAAGTTAAATAGCCTCGTCATCAACAAACAGCAAATAATGTAATCAGAATCATGTCTCATCTGACCAATTTTCTGTTTATTTACTGCTGTTATTCCAGCAGTTGCTTCAGATTTGGGGGAGAACAACACAGCAAGGCCTATGGTTAATAAAAGATCCTTGTCTAGGGATGCTTTTGTAAAAAAATTGCCCTGATATATAAGACACACTAATCAGCATCTGTGCCTGTGAACAAATTTAGATAAGCATGGTTATGTATGAGCCCACAATCACTCTCTAACACATGCACCCTTCTCTTTTCTGCCAAAAAAGGGTAACATAAGCCAAACAGATAAATCAATAACAACAGAAAACACTGATTCTCAAACTTCAGATTTTGCTTGGAAGGTTCATTATAGTCAATCAAGTAACACTATTATTATTATTATACAGTATTTATAAAGCGCCAATAGTTCGCTCAGCGCTGTACATTACAAAGGGGGACAGAACATGTAACAGAACAATAACAATACAATGCAAAACATGAGGGCCCTGCTCTTTCGAGCTTACAATCTAGGAGGGAGGGGATGGTGGCACAGGAGGAGATAGCTGTGGGGGATGGAGTGGTAGGAAGAGTGGAGGAGGTCGGCAATTAGCAGGGGGTGGGGTAGGCTTCCCTGAAGAGATGGGTTTTCAGGGTGCGCCTAAAGGAGAGGAGAGTAGGTGATAATCTGATGGGTTGGGGCAGGGAGTTCCAGAGGATGGGTGACACCCTGGAGAAGTCCTGGAGGCGGGCATGGGAGGAGGAGACCAGGGAACTAGAGAGAAGGAGGTCTTGTGAGGAGCGGAGTGTGCGTGCTGGGTGGTACTTGGATATTAGGTCAGTGATGTAGTTCGGGGCAGTATGGGGGACGGCTTTGTGCATCAGTGTTTGGATTTTGAATTAGATAAACTGCAGCATGTTCTCAAACGCATCGGGATGGAAAACAGTGCGAAGAACCAAACAGTTGGTGTCATTCAACAGCAGCTTGTCGTGAATGTATGGGGAGGATGCAGCCAGGACAGTCTTGTGAGCTCGGAATATTCGGTCTTGTACCTGGATGGACAGATCACAGAATTTCCGCTCCAACCACTGCACAGGGCTGTAGTGGGGTAAGTTCATCTGGATGCTCTCACTGCCAGGCATAGTGACCACCAATATGGACGCTATGGTGTCAGTGATGTCAGCTTTCAGTCCACTCACTTCATGGGGTGTCTGTTGTCCCTTGTCTCCTGTCTTGTGATGCCTTTTTGCACTAGAAATTAATAAGAAAGTTGTGCAATGTGTAAATGCTATAGTTCAGGCTTTGATAGATTTACTAGTCAGCTACAAGTTAGTTATTTCCTTGGATAGATTATTTTGGATCATAAAGCAATTTATATCTACTCTACACTGAAAATAGCTTAATAAGCCAACCAATCACAAGGAGTTCCTTCAGCCTTTTGAAAGATTCTTACATATACAACCTTTTTCTGTTTGAAAATATCTCCAATATATTTTCTGTGTAGCAAGAAACAAATCGAACACTGTTCGAGGTCGATCTCCTTTCCCACCTCCACTAGCACACTAACAGGTGCTGGCCCCATTCGCTGTAGACTGCATTATATGGAAAAAGAATCTCTGGTTGGCTGCACATCCATAAAATCACCTTTATTGTAACATCTTGACAAAAAACACTCCACAGTGTAATCACAAGAAAAGAGCATTCCAGCTAATGCGTTTCACTCTAAGACCAGCACTTATTCATAGTTCTGCACACATATATATGCACACAAATAATTTCTGTGCAATCCTTATTTTCTCACTTATAACTGCCTCTCTTTTCATTATTCTTCATTGTTTCAAAACTTTCTGGCATCCCCCCACTTGGTGGTAATCCCTGCAAACATGAAACCCTAAATATATAGAACATGGCCTTAACCTCAACCTGTCATGGTCAAGGGTCAGCCTGAGAGACCAATAGTGATAGCAGTAGATAGACTCCCACTGACCAGCAGGATAAGTTCACAAGCAATTCACCCTGGAGGATGATGCAGGCTCACCCAGTGGTGCGGGGTCTAAGCACTAATCGGTATTCACCAAAGCCTCTGATGTGTTAGTAACAGGTTGCGATCCTCAGAATTGCCCCACCAGGAGATGGGCAAGCCAGGGTCCAGTAGCAGATATAGCAGATAGGGAGAAAGCAGAAGCATAGTCAGTGAACAAGCCAAAGGTCGGTAACAAGTGGTTGCAAATTGGGATCAAGTTGAAGCATAGTCAAGGAGCAAGCCAAAGGCTGGTAACAAATGGTAGTGAAGCTAAGGATAGCTGCAGGTACACAAAGGAGCAAGATATCATCTGGAGAGAGCACTATAATCTGGAAAACAAGAAGTGCAGAGACATGGCTTTAATACGAATTTTATGGGAGGAGCAAAGGTTCACCAGAAACAGGAGACAAGGCAAGACTGTCCTATGAGATCAGACAGAGAGCTGTCCAGCATCTCGGGTGCTGGTCTTAGAGTGAAACGCGTTAGCTGGAATGCTCTTTTCCCCCTTGTGATTACACTGTGGAGTGTTTTTTGTGAAGATGTTATAATAAAGGTGATTTTATGGATGTGCGGCCAACCAGAGATTCTTTTTCCATATGATGCGGTCTTCAGTGAATAACTGGCTGTAGCCGAAAAATGGGAGCAGATGTGAATAAAGTCACATGGTTTATGGGTGTAGTTACTTATAATGAGCATAGTAAAACAGAGACACAACCAGACTACACAGAGGTCATTAATTCAGACCCTGACACAGCCTCACTATAACTGCTATTTGTACTTTTCCATGTTGTATCCCCCTCCCTTTAAACAAAAAAAACAAAAAAAAAAGTCTATAACCTATAGCAGCTCTTGCATAAATCCATATCTCCTAACTTAAGCCAGCCATAGATGGAGACATTTTCTTTCCTGCAAACCCGGGTTGCAGAAAAGAACATGGCTACATTCCCCCATCAACACAGTCAGTGTTTAAGGAGGAATCCCTCCCACGAGGCTATTGGGCAGGGGGAGCCATCACCACCCTAAGAGCACAGTGATTACTGCCAGCAGCTATAATAGCTGCTAGCAATAATTGCATGTAAAATCCGACAGGCTGGTTGTACCCAAGTTGATCGATTGATCGACTTGGGTACATTCAGCTTGACCATACATGGTTCGAATCTCAGCCGGTCCCCACTGAACCGCTCGAGATCTGAACAGTCTATGGCCGGCTTTACAAAGACAAGAAACAGAGAAATTTTTGTCAAAGCAAGCAAAAGTTGGCTTGGGTTAATAAGAGCAGATGTGACAAAAGTCACATGGTTTGATGGGTGTAGTTACTTATAATGAGCATAGTAAACCAGAGACACAATTGTGCTGATGTACTAAAGTCAAATAGGTTGCTCACTTTTGCTAGACAACTATCACTTTGCAGAGGAATCTTACCTGAGCATAGCGAATGTAGTGAAAAGTGGTTGCTTGAACATGAGTGAATAATGGAAATAAGTAGAGCTTCACCGCATTTACTAAACCAAAGGAAAATAACCTTGAAAAGTGAATGGCCTATTTTCCTTTTTAAATTCAACCCCCAATAGGTAAAACTTACAACAGCAGAGGAGCAGTGCATGCAGGGAATGTTTGTTGTACACGTAGCAAATGAACAACATATTTATAATAGTTCTGTTGGAAAATGAAATAAGTAATCTGGTTGCTATGGTTAAAAATATGGCAGGATAAAACATTAGAAACTATTCACATGTGTGAAGTAGATTAAAGGAAATTAAAGACGAGCCAGATGCTTATACAGCCCAATAGCTCAGGCTGAAATTTAATGACTCATCTCTTCAAGGTTTCTGTGAAAAATAGCCAGCTTGAACAGGTATTATTACTGATGTACTTTTTAGCTAGCCCATAGTGCTCTGATTATATTAATCCTAGATTATATATCATATGTTATTTGTAAAACAAAGATGTAAAGTTAAAATCAGATATGCAGATTTTTCTGTCAATGTATCAATTATTGCATGCTGAACAAGAAAAATCAAAGCATGTATGGCTAGCCTTAAACTGGTTGTAAAGGCTCAAGGTAAAAAATCCATCTGTGTGCAGAAGCCCCGAGTCCCCCTCAATACTTACCTGAGTTCCATTTCGATTCAGCAATGTACACTAGAGCCTCAGCTGTCCCAGATCTCTCCCTCCTCATTGGCTGGGACAGCAGCATGACCCATTGGCTCCCGCTACTGTCAATCACAGCCAGTGAGCCAATGAGGAGACAGTGGAGGCAGAGCCTACCCATGTGTGTGTGTGAATGGACACACAGTGCAGCAGCTCGGGAGCAAGCTTGCTCAGGTGCCCCCACAGCAAGCTGCTTGCTGTGGGGGCACATGGAAGGTGGGAAGGGCCAGGAGTGCTGGTGGGGGACCTGAGAAAAAGAGGATCGATCAAGGCTACATTGCACAGAGCAGGTAAGTAGGACATCTTTGTTATTAAAAAAAAAAATCTGCCATTACATTCACTTTAAGTGTACACCTGTGCCCCAGTTTCAATTTACTAAAGAGCTTCCCAAAAAATAAAGGTGCTCAAGTACACAAATAGCATCTACCTTTCCTTGTAGTTCCAGTTCTCAACTGCCTTCCATGCCTCTGTGCAGTCTCTGCTTCACTGTATATATAAACCCCAAATCTATTTTTAACGTGTCTAGCATGGTGGCTTTATGCTGTATACATCATCATTTTTGTCTAACTGTTGAAAGATTTCTTATCTGTAAATCCTACCATTAGCACTTTTTGTTTCCGGCTGACATTGCCAAGCCACTGCCTTGAAATACGCAGCAGAGTTGTCAGCCTGCCATGCACACACCTTCAGTTGGCTACTGGACAGACCTGATGGTCAACCCAATGGCACATGGTAGGCCGACAATACTGCTGCTAGTTGAATGACACCATCTTCATATGGTCAGCCTGTTAAAGGACGTGGTATGACTGGCAGGATTTCCTGGTAACAGATTCAGAAAAACAATTAGCCTCAGAAAACTGTATACAGTAGGCAATTATATCAAAACATATTGAAATTAATCTTCATTTTACATACATTTTAAGCTCTCCAGTGGTTCGCTTTCAAGGGTTAGGAGCTATGTTGAGGTTAAAGGGATTCTTTGAGGATACAAAAAGGTAGCTGGGCACTACTGACCTTTTTTGTAACGTAGTAGGCTCCAGCACCGTCATCCTGATCCTGACATTCCTTTTAATGGGAACATTAATCTGCAACAAGCATGCAGCCAATGAACCCTGAAATGTCTGAACTGCTGTCCTGAATACTTGAACCAGGTCAACAAAGAAAGGTTCAGGATGACAGTCCTGTAGCCCAAACCTTCGCTAAAATCAGCAATGGCAGCTTCCATATTTCTAAATGGTAAGTCATCCTACATTCAGGCAGGAGAGAAGATCCTCTTTTTAACTAGTAATTTACCATACACAAAAAACAAATATAATGTTCCAGAGAAGTTTTTCTTCCTTTAGCAGATGATGTACATAGAATGGTAATCACGCTAATATACAAAGCCTAGAAGACAATTATACAGTAATTGCCAGTGTCAATAATTACTCAGTGAAATCATTCCAATATAACAACAAACAGCTCAGGGGCAGAGGATGTAAGAATGTGAGCATGTGTGAAAATAACCCATCAGAAGACCATGGTCTTGATGATTCGAGTAAACATTCAGTGAGCTGGAAACTGGAGCCAAAAGTACCACAATGACAACTGTCCGGCAGCAAGAAGCCATATCATGCATACTATATACTGTGTGTGAATATGAGGAGTTTTTAGTATTAGGACCCGTTCACATTGATCTGATGCATTTTTGGGGTAAAAAAGCGATAGAAGAATACATGAAAAAAAAATGCCTTTAAATCCAAAGGAATTCTTCACACCAGTGCACTATATCTTTGGTGAGCTTTTTAAAAAGTGTGCCAAAATGCATATCTCATTCATTTCTATAAAAAACACACCAAAGGAACACACAGTGCATTTTCGGTTAGTCACATGTCCAAGTTTCACAGGTGCATGATTGGAGTCAGGAGTCCATAAAAAGCAGCAAATGTGCATCAAAAATGCGGCCAAAATGCATTTCCATTTTCACTGTATTTTTCCAATGGAGCAATGTGAAAGAGCCCTAAAGGGGGAGGAAAGGGCATTACTGGACCATCACTGTTGAGGGGCCTTTAGTGTAAAAACACTGTATTGTTATAAAACTACATCTCCCTCTTTGCACGTTGGTGTCAAGGACTAGATGACAGACCACTACATTGTTTGCACAAACAATCTGAATCAAAGAAGCTTTCTGCAAATCATTTAAAGCCCTGGTGCCCAACCTGCAGCCCAAGGGCTGCATGCAGCTCTTTGGTATATGATGTTTGGCCCTCAGGCCTCAGTAGTTTTTAGTGGGAACACCGAGTAGGTTAAGAGAGTCGATCTCTACTAGCCTCATGTGACATGTTTCCAATTTCATATTGCCTTCTGCCATCCCTAGTCAACAATGTAGCATGTCCACACTCCCTGACCCCCATTTCCTTCATTAGATCTGCACTTTCTTCTGACAGTCTTCTGAAGCATTACATATATTAAACATTATGTGTGGCCCTTTGGTGATGTGAGGGGCCGCATTTGAGGCCCCCTTCAGCTCATAAATTGACAACCACTGATTTAAAGCTCAGTTGTAGTTTTTTTGCAAATGTTATGAATCAAATACAGGGGGTTCAAAATGATAAGTGATGCACCCTATTAGTTGTTATTTCTGTAATCCTAACCCAACCCCAACAGAAAACTTTTATCCTTGGCAGTAGGTTGTAAATAAGGCCCCTGAATTCTATGTGAGAGCAATGGTCTCTCTACAACTGTCCCACACACCCCATCAGGCCTACAGCTTTCCAATGTGGAGGGATCATGAGCTCTGCTGATTAGGATGACTCAGCAGTGTGCATGTTGGACAGCTGTAGGGAGGCCGCTGCTTCCACACAGAGCACAACAGTCTTTATCTGTAATCATTACAGTGCCCCTTTATTGTACAGTCCCCTTTATATCACAGTTCCCCCATGAACGCCCCCCACCCCTCCATTCCTTGCTGCTCAGTGTAAAATGCCCTGGCCTATTTTTTGTCCCAGTCCTGCCTAGTGGGAGGCTTGTAATAGGGCCACCTACAGCTTGAATTTCGTCAGGAACCGGACAAAATTCACTCCGTGTATGTCCAGCTTTACTGGACCTAAACATACTACTAGACCCATCACACAGTAAGGTGGATGGATGTACATACATTGGCTGTGAGTTTGAGTCCAACCATCTGGATGGAAGGGAACTCACACAACTGTGGCTTTCATTCTTCCTCAAACATTGTATTACCTGGTGCACAGAGCAATAGTAAGGCACACTGAGTGTATCAATTAAGTAAATACAGAACACAAAAAAAAATGCTTTTTGTTTTAAATGTAGATTGTCCCAGCTTTATAAACTGTCATAATGTAATTCTTAAATCCCAACACCTGGAAACAAAAACTTTCTCCCTTGCAGTGGAGCTTTTTTTTACTTACCTGATTCTCCACTCCCCTTGCAAGTGATGCTCCCTTATGCTCTGGCAGTAGACTGTCCTACATTTAAATGAAATGGATCGGCACTACCGCCATTACTTCAAAATCTTTGTTTTATTAAATCGAACACAGTAAAAACATCACAGGTACAAAGGGTGACGCGTTTCAGCTCAACAAGCCTTAGTCATAACCCAGACTGTCCCTCAGCCTTCTCACATTCATTGCAAGGCTATGAACCCTAGATTGGTCATGACAACATCAGAGGTCCCTAGACCGTTGGAGCACATGGGAGAAGAGGCCGTAGGAACTGGTATAGAAGTACAGGGGAGCCTGAAGTGTATGATCAGGTTAGGAAATCTGCCTTTTCGAATTGCCTAGACAAAAACAGCAAATAAACTGTTCACTTTGCAAGGGAATTTTCCCTAGAGCCTAGAGAATGAGGTGAAGCTCTGCTGCCTTCCTCCATCCAATTATGTGTAAGGAAAAAAACATTTTTTGTTTATTTTCCTTGCATGGGTATTCTTTGCAAATTGAAATGTCACCACATTCACTAAGATCTAGGGAAAATCACCCAATTATTACCCAAGGAAAACTAAAAAAAAGCTGTAATTTTGCTTGCAAAAGTTTGGAATATAATCAATATGGACTTTATGTGAAACGCGTTAACTGTCCTGTGTCCTATGTAAGGAGTCGTGATTTATGCTTTTATATGAAGACTTCAATAAATGGAAATTTTAACAAGTATTTTGTTGGAGTGCGACCCAAGTTTTATTTTCTACTGTTCAAGCTGAGGCCACTGGACAGGTCTGCACCTGCCAGTTTCCAGACGGGCGGATGCTTCATACACTCACCTGCAGCAGTCTTTGTGCTTTCATTATCCATTGTTTCCTCCTACCAAAACCAGGACATTTTCTACTCCCACTGGCCACAGTTCAGCCCTTTAAGTTTGAAGGACAGTAAACTGGCCCTTTGCTTAGAAAGTTTGGAGACTCCTGGTATAAAACATCATATATAGAAGGATCACAGGCTACAGCTTTTGTTATCCCTCACATGATATGTATAATACATGTATATACAACAGACCTGCCACACTGCCACCGCTAAATGACAGATCCCTGTAAAGTAAACATGTAATATAACCAACAGTCCTGGGGATCCTGACTAATATCACTGACCAAATATGTTGTGAGCACATTTGGTCAGTGATATCATCCAGGATCCCTTTCTGTTTGTTTACATTATAGCAATATGGGATTTTAGGATGGGGGGGGGGTGAACTGGCCAATTAAAGCAAAGAAAATGCCACGATTTGCATAATTTTTTTTTGTGGTAAATGGGCACGTACCCATTGTTCAGTATACGTGATATTTCTAGCAAATGCATGAATCACTTCTGACAAGTTTTCCTGACACCAAGAGAAAAGAACGTGATGGGGAGGGAGCACACAGGCTGGGATTGACAGCCTCAGCTCTCTTCTTGTGTGCTGTGTGAAGGGGGTGTGTCCCTTCCCTCCAATCAGCTCTCCTTACTGAGCTCTGCAGAGTGTGACTTCAGCTCTCCGGCACCTTTTTCTGAAAGCTCAGACAAACTGTATAGATTCTGCACTTTGAACAGATGCAGAGGAGTGGGTGCTGCAGTTAAACAGGTACAACTTATGTAGGAGGATTTGTTTCAATCCTATGTATCACCTGAGGCCAGTCACTTCACTGGGTATATGTAAGGATTTACAACCACTTTAACCACTTGCCCTCCTGAGGATTTACCCCCCCCCCTTCATGAACAGGCCATTTTTTGTGTTACAGCGCTGCGTTATTTTAACTGACAATTGCGCGGTCATGCAATGCTGCACCCAAATGAAATGTACGTCCTTTTTTTGCCACGAATTGAGCTTTCTTTCTGTGGTATTTGATCACCTGTGCGTTTTTTATTGTTTGCGCTTTAAGCAAAAAAAGAAGAGCAATTTTGAGAAAAAGACAATATTTTGGACTTTTGGCTATTAAACATGTCCAGTAAAAAAATTTAAAAAATCTAATTTAGTCATAAATTTAGGCCAAAATGTTTTCTGCGACATGTCTTTGCTAAAACAAATCCCAATACGTGTAAATTAAATGGTTTACGTGAAAGTTATAGCGTTTACAAATGGCAGTATAGATACTGAGATTTTTTTTTTCTACTAGTAATGGTGGTGATCAGCAACTTTAGCGGGACTGCGGCAGACATTCTGACACTGGGGGGGAACTAACTTGGTGTCGCTGACACCCCTGTGACACCAATACAGTGATCAGTGCTACAAAAAAAGCACTGACACTGTACTAATGATACTGGGCAAGAAGGGGTCAATGTGAGGGGTGAGCAGAGGGTTAACTGTGTGATGGGAGTGTTTTACTAGGGGGCGGGGGGTGTTATTCACTGTAAGCACACTGATCGGGATGTCCTATGCACAGCCATCCCAAGCAGTGTGCTTGAAATGACAGGGCGGAAGATTGTTTGTAAACAAAACAATATTCCTCCCCGTCGGAGATGCTCGGTAATCACTGGGCACCGGCGGGTAATTACAGGCCGAGACCTGGTGATTGACATCCATGGCCGCGAATGGGGGGACGGGTAGGGCGCGCACACGGCTCATGTGCTCCCCCTACCCAGCAATGAAGAATGACGTATATACACGTGATCCAGTGCACAGGACAGTCCTTAAGCGGTTAAATCAGAACTCCAGTCAAACAGATACCTCTAATAAGCACCATCCAGGATCA
The DNA here is from genome assembly GCF_062004578.1 of Staurois parvus. Classification (NCBI taxonomy): domain Eukaryota; kingdom Metazoa; phylum Chordata; class Amphibia; order Anura; family Ranidae; genus Staurois; species Staurois parvus. The sequence goes on from NW_028318332.1 coordinate 2,137,126, forward strand.
CTGCTTTACTTTACAATGTACACTTTCCTTCATGATATGAGAGCTCTGGCTCTTATACATTGAAGTGCTAGTGTTGTTTATCCACACTCCTCTCTCCTTGGTCAATATACATACATAGTCACTACAATAAATAAACTCACCGGCCTCTTTATTAGGTACACCAGTTCAATTACTTGATAACACAAATTACTAATCAGCCAATCACATGGCAGCAACTCAATGCATTTAGGCATCTAGACGTGGTGAAGACGACTTGCTGAAGTTCAAACTGAGCATCAGAATGGGGAAGAATCGGGATTTAAGTGAATTTGAACATGACATGGTTTCTGGTGCCAGACGGGCTGGTCTGAGTATTTCAAAAACTGCTGATCTACTGGGATTTTCACGCACAACCATCTCTAGGATTTACAGAGAATGGTCTGAAAAAGAGAAAATATCCAGTGAGTGGCAGATGTGTTGATGTCAGAGGAGAAATGGGTGGACTGGTTGTTGGGACATTCAGATGGTAGGGCCAGAATTTGGCATAAACATGAAAGCATGGATCCATCCTGCCTTGTGTCAATGGTTCAGGCTGGTGGTGGTGTAATGATGTGGGGGAGATTTTCTTGCCACTAGCAAGGTGAACCTAATAAAGTGGCTGTGAGTGTAGTATATAATACTATATATACAGTGTGTGTGTGTATATATATCAGGGGCGGACTGACCATTTAGTCACTCGGGCACTGCCCGAGGGCCCGGGGTCGGTAGGCGGCCCCATGAGATGCCCCTGGTACCTTTCATAGGCTTTTTTGGGTGTGGTTTGAGTGTGGGCAAAGACACAGGGGCCCCATGATTGCCTATTGCCCGGGGGCCCCATGAGTTGTCAGTCCACCCCTGATATATATACATATATATATATATATATATATAGTGTATTCTGTGAATGGTTCACAGAACAAAGTTTAAATAACAAATTAAATTAAAATTTTATCAAAATAGGTCATAGTACACATAGACTGCATTGTCCACATGCTTCAAATTATTTTGGTAAAGTGATTTCTAAAACCTTTTTCTTTTCATGGTACAATCATTTCCATTTATTTGGCATTCATAATGTCATTTACATTCTAACAGAAAGCCTTAGTGTACACTTGCAGTTGGGTGGTGGTAAATATATGTGACTGAGCCATGTTTTTACCACCCCCCTTAATTTGCAAAGGCAGCCATATGTGAGTATAAACACGGAAAAAGTTATTCCCTGTTGTGAAGGTGAATGGGGCTATGCCAAGTGAATGCAGCCACACTGCAATCACCCTGCAGCCATTCGGTGCCTTTTAGGCACCATAATGCCTGCTCATTGCCTGTCAAATGCCTTCTGAGAAGTGATTCACCACTGATAGTTTTTCAGAGAGTCAATGCAAGTGAGAACGAACCCAAAAAGACCCGAAAATGCAAGAGAAAAAGAAGTGACAACAATGACAAGTAATTGCTGCCAGCTGCTGCCATTGGGGCTTCTACAGTCATCTGCTGTGCCTGGAAAAGGTGGAAAGAACTCGGGAACAGTGCCATCATGTGGTCAAAATGAAGATGACACCATATTTGCAAGGTAATAAACACCAACAAAGCAATGCCAGCAAAGGCTTTATTATTATGGCATGCAAAATGTCCCAGTAATAAGTATGGCAAATCATCTTGTTCACACACAAATTTAAATGGATGACCCTCTAACATGCCGCTATCTGAGCGATAACTCATGAGGCCCTAAATACACAGACTACACAGGTAGCAGACTTGAGCACATTTCACATAGCTCTCATTTATAAAGCTGTGGAAATACAGCTGCTTTTTAATTAGAGGCTACTGTGTGCTTAATAAGTATGTTTTGTGCTATGCTTACTTCAGGACTCTGAAGCAAGGGAAGCCCATTCATTCTAATAAAAAGACTGGGATGGGGGGAGTGTGCCGCTAAAAAGAAGCACCAGTATTTCGATAATTTGTGATAACGCATATACTTTCTTTCACTTTTACCTGAGGCTGCTCTAAAACAAAGAGAGGGAGAGTCTTGATGATAGAGATGTAAGAGACGATGAAAATAACAACTACTTCTGATACTATCATAAGCAGGGCGGACTGACAACTCATGGGGCCCCAGAGCAATAGGGGATCATAGGGCCCCTGTGTCCTTGCCCAAACTCAAAAAAGCCTATGAAAAAGGTACCAGGGGCATCTCATGGGGCCCCCTACTGACCCCGGGCCCTCGGGCAGTGCCCAAGTTTCCAAATGGTCAGTCCGCCCCTGATCATAAGCTACAGCGGGTAATGCTAAACATATACAAACTGCATGTATTCAGATTATTACTTTGTGTTTGTTATCACGTTTTTATTTTCTAATGCAGTGTGCACTAACATCATAGGTCAAGTGCAGTCATGACCCTGACTCCATGCCAAGCATACATGTTTTATCAATTGCAAAACTCAGTTAATGCCTCTTTAGGACAACCCTCTGGTATTGGATTCTATTGTAACTGCATTGTCTGCCATTACTTTGTAAAGCCTCATGCAAAATGTTGGCGCTATATAAATCCTGAATAATAATAGTACAGGAGCACAAGTATTCAGTTTGTTTACACAACAAGTTTATGGATCTATGCAAAAGAGCAAACTTCTGTTTCACATGACCTAGAACGGCTAACGTGACAGTAGCTGAGCAACTGCAGACATACAGATAGGGAAAAACAGAGTGACAGTACACAGCGCTCAGACCTACAGGAACACAGCACCAGGACACAACAGACAAACAGGAACACAGCCCCAGTATACAACAAATAAACAGAAAGGAACACAGCCCCAGTATACAACAAATGGACAGAAAGGAACACAGCGCCAGTATACAACAAATAAACAGAAAGGAACACAGCGCCAGTATACAACAAATAAACAGAAAGGAACACAGCGCCAGTATACAACAAATAAACAGAAAGGAACACAGCGCCAGTATACAACAAATAAACAGAAAGGAACACAGCGCCAGTATACAACAAATAAACAGAAAGGAACACAGCGCCAGTATACAACAAATAAACAGAAAGGAACACAGCGCCAGTATACAACAAATAAACAGAAAGGAACACAGCGCCAGTATACAACAAATAGACAGAAAGGAACACAGCGCCAGTATACAACAAATAGACAGAAAGGAACACAGCGCCAGTATACAACAAATAGACAGAAAGGAACACAGCCCCAGTATACAACAAATAGACAGAAAGGAACACAGCGCCAGTATACAACAAATAAACATTCTAGATAGTACCAGGGGCAGTGCCCAGAATATACCACCACGTCACAAATAGAAACTGATGTGTATCCACAATTTTCTCTGATGAGATGTCTCGGGTGAACCAGTTACTGTTGTTGGGTTTTTTTGGTTTTTTTATTGATGGTTTATTTTTGGGCTTTGTTCCTTTGCCCCATTTTATTATACGTGTGGATGGGGAGGAATAAAAGGTAAAAGGAAAAAGCTATGTATTGTCAAGATGGTCTTGGATCCTTGTGTTTCCAGTTTTGATTGCTCATTGCTTTTGTTATTATGCCTGGTACAGGATCTGCGTATCCACATTGTTCTGTCTATGTGTAATTGTACTGGTGCAGTAATATTGCTGAAGATTCTGTAAACCCTGTCCCATTTTTATTTTTCATTGTCTTGAGAATAAAAGTTGTTTGGATTTAAAAAAACAGTTAGAAACTGAACATACGGACAAGCCAGGAAATAAAGAAAGAGGTTGGTCTTGCAAAGAATAAATGAAATAAAAATAATTTATTTAGAAAATTACTTTAAAACATCCCATGGATAAAGTATCCCCAACTCTAAAAATCACATTACACATTACATATTTATTGAAGGATGACCCTTCAAGGCCACAAAAATTTAAAACGAACGACAGATTGCAAAAGATAGCAGGACCAACCCCCAAAAATTCTTCACATATATTAATAGTAAAAAGGTCTGGTCTGAACATATAGGCCCTTTACAAAATAATCTAGAGTGGGTGACTGGGGACAAAGAGAAGACAAATTTATTAAATACCTTCTTCAGCTCTGTGTATACAAAGGAGCATGGGGGAGCTCTTGTCCATAATGGGCATGGTATTGACACAGCCCCAGATGATCCACATTGGCTCACAATTGATATGATCCAAAAATATTTAGACAGAATAAAGGTGAATAAAGAACCTGGACCGGATGGCATACACCCACGGGTCCATAAAGAATGGAGCTCTGTCATTTCAAAGCCATTGTTTCTCATTTTTAGGGACTCTTTAATGACTGGCATAGTGCCACTGGATTGGCGTAAGGCCAATGTGGTGCCAATATTTAAAAAGGGGTCAAAATCTTTACCAAGTAATTATAGAACTGTTAGTTTAACTTCTATAGTTGGGAAGATACTGGAGAGTTTAATAAAAGACCACATAGATGAGTTCTTGCTGAAAAAAAATATTTTAAGCAACAGACAGCATGGATTCATGAAAGACAGAAGTTGTCCAACAAATCTGATTTCTTTTTATGAGGAAGTGAGCAGAACCTTGGACAGAGGGGTGGCTGTGGACGTGGTATACTTGGATTTTGCAAAAGAGTTTGACACAGTTCCCCACACACAGCTATTGTGTAAGGTAAAGTCTACAGGGTTGGAAAAATCTGTATGTAAATGGACAGAAAACTGGCTAAAAGATCATATTCAGAGAGTAGTGGTTAATGATTCATACTCTGAATGGTCTGGGGTTGTCAGTGGTGTACCCCAGGGTTCAGTGTTTGGACCCTTACTTTTTAATATATTTATAGCTATTTATATTTCATTTAGCACAACACAAGCTTTTTTTATTTAGTTTGTGATTTAGAGGGGATATCCTCTTGGTGTGTTTGCTGCTTTGTACACAATTAGGGTGTGGTATTTGCACAGTTTAATTATTTTTTATTACAGCTCAGTGGATTGCTTTTAAAAAGACCTGGATTCTTTCCTAGATACGCAGAATATAACTGAATACTAACATTTATAGGTAAAGTTGATCCAGGGAATATCCAATTGCCTTTCGGGGGGATCAGGAATTAATTTTTTCCCTGCAGGAGCAAATTGGATCATGCTTTGCTGTGTTTTTTTTTTTTTTGCCTTACTCTGGATCAACCATGGGTATGGGGTTATAACTTTTTTTTTTATGGTTGAAATAGATGAACTTTTGTCTTTTTTCAGCCAGACTAACTATGTAACTATGACCCCTGAACATATCCCCCATGAGAATACTATATAAACTTTTAAATACATTCAGGCAGGCTCAGCACTTCCATAGAGATTACTGGGAATATAACACCATTTCCAATTGGTTTGGTCCGGGAAGTGTTGAAAGAAAGGTCACTTCAATTATAGAGAAATAGAATTAAATCCAACGCGTTTCCCCCTAAGGGCTTCTTCAGGGTAACAAAGGTGGTTATATTCATAATACGATAACAAAACTCATCATGTCAGATATCTGCCTGCTTGATTCAGAAAAATATATATTTTTTGTATCTAACGCCACAGGAGCATCCCATCTGTTGGTTAACCTTCCAATTCAGAAGATATCCCCCAAACAAATGTCTAGCAAGAGCCCTTATTGGAGTAGAGTGCCAAAGAGGAAAAAATATATACTCTCTCTCAGCATGCATCAGTGGCTAGCGAACCACCTTTTGATTGGTCCAGAGAAGTATGCATATTCATAATCCAGTTTTACTGTAGCTTGTCATACTAATGCCAAAGGTAACAATGCCACCTACTGACAAAAGGGAGGAACTACAGCTAGGCCAGACATAGGAGTAAAAGCAAAACCAAGACTGCAAATCAGCCAGGCTAACTACAACCTAGAACAGCTAAATTTACTAGTAGCCCCTGTTTAGGACAAGGGAGATACATATAAATAAGGGATGTTGGATTTGGTTGTAATTGTGGAGATACTGAATTATTTTTTTGTACGGGATGTAAGGTAAAAACCTTGCTACTCCTGGTAAGAAACTGCCTGCAATTATATGATTTGATATACTTGAGCCTAGTAACCAGTCCTTTACAGAGTCATCTCTAAGATGCCTGAAGCTGTGGTTGCAGGCTCAATTCCTCATGTAAAATACAGGGTTAATAGCCCTGCATTGCATTTGAAGAAGCCAAGGAGCCGCTCACAGCCCACCCACAGCCTGGAGCTAGACAACAGAACTGGAGCCTGCAGGAGTCAAGAGAAAAGTAATACACCTTACCCCTGCAACTCTGGATTTACCAAGCATTTAACCACTGCAATATGGGGGGGGGCACTGCAAAGGTACATTTTGTGCCCTTCTTAGAATTTAGTTTTAAGCATTTTTAAAAAGCTGCTTTTTTGGTAAGACAGCAAGAACGTCTACACAAAGACCACTAAAAAACAAGTTTACAAAAAGTATTTACGTATTTTGATATAGTGTCATCTTTTCTTTATTATATTTGCTGGCATTTCAGAAAACTGACTGACAAATCAACATGAAGCTTCTATGTTATTTCAAATTGTGAATCCCAAGTTAATTCTCTGTCTGCAATAAAAGTTATTTAATATGTAAACTGACCATATATTTAGCAAAATACAGCTGATATGACCTTTCTTATAATGAGCTTGGAAGATTAAGGTTACAAGAAGCCTTGGGCCAAGTATAGATTGGGAACTTCCAATTATTTTACCAGCGCAATTGTCACGTTCCCTACCGAGTGCATTAATCTCATCTAATTGTGTTGTCCAATCTATTTTGCTTTATAATACAAATTCATTTTTAACTGTTTCTTGACAGTGAGAACTTTCTGTAACAAACAGTGCCGGTATAATATACAGTTGTGTCCAAAATTATTCAACCCCCACTGAAATTGAGTGTTTTGGCCAGTTTGACATTGCTTTTGATCATTCAGTCATCTTGCTTACATTTACATTAAAGAGGCACTTGTAGGTCAGACAAATATAACATAACAGTTATAATGAAATAACCACAAATGTCTTTTCTGTGCTCACAGCATTATCAGTTTTATTCAACCCCCAAGTGACATTCAATCTTAGTACTTAGTACAGCATCCTTTTACAGTTATAACAGCTTTTAAACGTGAAGCATAGCTTGACACAAGTGTCTTGCAGCGATCTACGGGTATCTTCGCCCATTCTTCATGGGCAAAGGCCTCCAGTTCAGTCACATTCTTAGGCTTGCGCACTGCAACTGCTTTCTTTAAGTCCCACCAGAGGTTCTCAATCGGATTTAAGTCTGGTGACTGCGATGGCCACTCCAAAATGTTCCAGCCTTTCCTCTGCAACCATGCTCTAGTGGACTTGGAGGTATGCTTGGGATCATTGTCCTGTTGAAAGGTCCAACGTCTCCCAAGCCTCAGGTGTGTGACGGACTGCATCACGTTTCCATCCAATATCTCCTGGTACTGAAGAGAATTCATGGTACCTTGCACACGCTGAAGCTTCCCTGTACCTGCAGAAGCAAAACAGCCCCAAAGCATGATTGACCCTCCACCATGCTTCACAGTAGGCAAGGTGTTCTTTTCATCATAGGCCTTGTTCTTCCTCCTCCAAACATAGCGTTGATCCATGGGCCCAAACAGTTCTAATTTTGTTTCATCAGTCCACAGAACACTATCCCACAACTTTTGTGGTTTGTCCACATGGCTTTTGGCATACTGCAGTCGACTCTTCTTATTCTTTGGAGACAGCAAGGGGGTACGCCTGGGAGTTCTGGCACGGAGGCCTTCATTACGCAGTGTGCGTCTTATTGTCTGGGCTGAAACTTCTGTACCCACATCTGACAAATCTTTTCTCAGTTCCTCAGCAGTCACACGGGGACTTCTCTCCACTCTACGCTTCAGGTAGCGCACAGCAGTCGAAGTCAGCATCTTCTTTCTGCCACGACCAGGTAGCGTTTCAACAGTGCCCTTTGCCTTGAATTTGCGAATGATGCTTCCTAAGGTGTCTCTTGGTATGTTTAACATCTTTGCAATCTTCTTATAGCCATTGCCCTTCCTGTGAAGAGAAATCACCTCTTCTCTTGTCTTCCTGGACCATTCTCTTGCCTTCACCATGTTTGTAACCACACCAGTAAATGTCTAGAAGGAGCTGAGTATCACAGTCATTTTAAAGCTGCCTAATTGGTGCTTATTATGCTTGATTGCTGCTCGGTGACATCCACAGGTGTTTTCAATACCTGATGGAAAGCACCTGTATGAACCTCTGTTCTTCAGAGTGGTAGTCTTTAAGGGGTTGAATAATTGTGGCAATGAAGAAACCACATAAGAACCATTTACTACTGTATTACATAAACAATTGATGTCATTTTAGTTGCATTTGGGTAGTTACAACGTCCTTGTAGGATTTGATTCTGAATACAATTCCAAATGTACACTATAGTCCCTAAACCCCTTTACAGCATTGGGGGTTGAATAATTTTGGACACAACTGTAGATTCTATCACTCATAGTAAGCATAAACATTCAGGCAAAAGTAGAAACTTTTTTTAGTACAAGGAAGAACACTTCCAACCTCAGAAAAGTTTTTATTGCTTTCGTTAACTCCATAGAAATGGTTTCCTTTCAGGTTTTGCCATTGTTTTCAAAACAAGAAGGGAGCTAGGAAGAAAGCAGAGGTTCCAAGCCTTCTCTATTCTACTTGAAGCTTTTACCGCAGTCTATCCACCATCTGCAGGACAAGATTTGAGGTAAGTTTCCGCACAGGGGATACAACTAAGATTTACAGCAGGGACGCTCAACCTTTTAAAGAGTGAGGGCGACTTAAGTGATTTGGTAACTGGTCTCAGGCCACAATGAAATGAAAAAGTGTAAAACTGAATGTGACAGGGAGGCCACAAGGCCCCCTGGAGGATGGGGTGGGGTTACCATCGTGACCCCAGATGCTATATCAGTGGTTGGGGGGGCGGTGGTAAAAACATGTCTCAACGATGGGGTTTTACTGACCCCCAGACTGCAAATGTAAATTAGCCCATACTATCCTAACCCCCTATATGACTGCTTTCACACTGATGCACTGCAGGGTGCAGTGCAATACACCTGCGGATTAGCTGCACTTGGCCATAGAATTCTATTAAATCTTACGGATGTGTTGCACTTTTTGAAAGAGCACCAAACCAGCAGGATATAATAGAAGTGCGCTTCCTTGGTTTGAGGTTGAGGGCTCCGAGGGCCACATGTTGAGCACCCCTGATTTGCAATTTTTCTAAGCACTTCTTTATTTTCAGCCATTTGGACTGGGAAAGGCTTCATTAAAATAGAACTAAAGGAGAAACTTTTTTTTTCATTTTGGATAGAGTAAGGTAGGGTTATAACCCCTGTCAATTTTTTGCCATCTGTGTCCCATTGGAGAGATTTCCCTTCACTTCCTGTGCCATAGCCAAAACAGGAAGTAAGAGGAAATCAATCCAAAGTGAGGGAATCCCAGAACTAGTGCCCCCATTGGAAGATTCACCCTCTATTCCTGTTCTGGTGTAAACCCAAAATTTGGGATATTCTTTTACTTGCACTTTCAGTAATGGTGAACAGGACAAATAGAGAGGGTGAATCTCCCTAAGGGGGGCACAGACAGCAATGAAAACTCACAGAGGTTCTAATCCCTCTACACTCTATCCAAAACTAAAAACAAAAGTTTTGCCTTTAGTTATACTTTAAATATTCTTCTGTTGAATCAACCACTAGACGTAGTCAATAATGCTCACTCAATAGCTCTCGCCAGTGATTGTTGTTACAATGGCATGACATCCAGGCAATTCACATTTTCAGAAGATCTGGTCAGCAGCAGCACTTCCATATTTGCTTAATAACAGGGTTCCTCAATGTAGTGTACTAATCAGAAAATAATTATTTTAGTAAAGTAAATCTGTTTAGAAAGGTGCTGTAAGTGAATATGTTTTTTATAATATATATTTTATATATATAAAGACCTCCAAACTTCGTGTGGCCTTCAGATTAGCACAACAGTGCGTAGAGATCTTCATGGAATGGGTTTCCATGGATGAGCATCTGCATCCAAGCCTTACATCACCAAGTTCAATGCAAAGCGTTGGATGCAGTGGTGTAAAGCATGCTGCCACTGGACTATAGAGCAGTGGAGAATTTGTTCTCTGGAGTGGAGTCTCGTAATCCAATAGACATGTCTGGGTTTGGCGGTTGCCAGGAGAATGGTACTTGCCTGACTACATTGTGCCAAGTGTAAAGTGTGGTGGAGGGGGGATTATGGTGTGAGGTTGTTTTTCAGGGGTTGGGCTTGGGAAGGGAACTCTTAAGGCGTCAGCATACCAAGACATTTTGGACAATTTCATGCTCCCAACTTTGTGGGAACAGTTTGGGGATGGCCCCTTCCTGTTCCAACATGACTGCACACCAGTGCACAAAGCAAGGTCCATAAAGACATGGATGAACTTGTTTGGGGTGGAGGAACTGGACTGACCTGCACAGAGTCCTGACCTCAACCCAATAGAACACCTTTTGGCGGAGACTGCGAGCCAGGCTTTCTTGTCCAACATTAGTGCCAGACCTCATAAGTGCTTCTGGAAGAATGGTCGAACATCCCATAGACACACTCCTAAACCTTGTGGACCTTCCCAGAAGAGTTGAAGCTGTTATAGCTGCAAAGGGTGGGCCAACTCAATATTGAACCCTACGGACTAACACTGGGATGCCATTAAAGTTAATGTGCGTGTAAAGGCAGGCGTTGGCAATATAGTATATATATATATATATACAGTATATAACCTTATTTAGGTTTTGGATAGAGTGGAGAGGGATTAGAACCCCGTTAGTTTTTATTGCAGTCTGTGTTCCTCTGGAACTCCCTACCCCAATCCATCAGACTATCACCCACTCTCCTCTTTTTTAAGCGCACCCTAAAAACCCACCTCTTCAGGGAAGCCTGCCCCTCCCTCTGCTAACTGCCGATCTCCTCCACTCTTCCTACCACTCCATCCCCCACAGCTTTTCCTCCCGTACCACTATCCCCTCCCTCATAAATTGTAAGCTCCAAGGAACAGGGCCCTCGAAGCCCTTGTGTATCGCATTGTATTGTTATTGTACTGTCTCATGTATTGTCTCCCATTATAATGTACAGCACTGAGCAAACTGTTGGCACTATATAAATACTGTATAATAATAATAATAAAGTGATTCACCCTCTCTATTTGTCTTGTTTACCATTATCATTGAATGTAAAAGTAAAGCAAATCTCAAATTTTGGGTCGTTCCCGGAAAAGTTATAGAGGGGAAATCCTACAATGTGGACACCTGTTCTGGTGAACTGGGGGTTCCCTAGGGATTTGCAGGGATTTCCTCTCACTTCTTCTTTGGCTATGGGACAGGAGGTGAAGGGAAATCTCTGAAATGGGACACAGATAGCGAAAAAAAAATCTGACAGGGATTAAAACCCTCCCTTACTCTATCCAAAATGAACAAAAAAGTTTTGCCTATAGTTCTGCTTTAATTTATATTAGCCCTTCTCTTTATGTATGTGGATGATGACACTGTATATATTTTAATGAAAAAAATTCTAAATACCTTTTTTCCTAATTGATATACATCTGTCATGTCTCCCAGCTCTTTCACAGGAAAACATCGGCCGGAGAAGCTTCTAGTCCTCCCCTGCTGGTCTCACGTTCAAAAACAAAAAAGGCTCTGAAATCCAAAGAAAAATACATAATTAAATGTTTTAAATTGTCATAAAATATGTATTTTAACTAAAATCATTATTATTTTTTGTGCAAAACATGGTGTGGGCTATCAAGGTGGAGATCCTGCCAATCCCGGCCTGTTTCACACCCCTCCAGCCTGTGTCTAACATTTGTATGTGGGAGGTGATGCCTCCATTAATTATCCTGTAATATCCCATCCCCATAGTGTAGAGCTGTTTAGTAAACATGGAAGAGAAGGGAGAGAGTGGGCTGACATTTATCTAGAGCAGCAATGGGCAAACTACGGCCCACGGGCCGTATACGGCCCGGCGGACCTTTTAATCCGGCCCGCGGAGAACGTGAGGGGAGCTAGGCTCCTCTCACAGTCCGCCCTGAAGACCGGTGTAGCATGAAAATCTGTCTCCTATGAGGATCTGTCCCCCTCGACGTATCTGCGCATGTGCCGGAGATCGCCGATCGGCTGCTAATGCCTGAAACTGGCACATGCGCAGATACGTCGAGGGGGACAGATCCTCATAGGAGACAGATTTTCATGCTACACCGGAACGACGCGGGAATACGGCGAGAATTACTATGGGGGATGAATTACTATGGGGGATGAATTACTATATGGGGGATGAATTACTATGGGGGATGAATTACTATGGGGGATGAATTACTATGGTGGATGAATTACTATAGGGGGGATGAATTACTATATGGGGGATGAATTACTATGGGGGATGAATTACTATATGGGGGATGAATTACTATGGGGGATGAATTACTATATGGGGGATGAATTACTATGGGGGATGAATTACTATATGGGGGATGAATTACTATGGGGATGAATTACTATATGGGGGATGAATTACTATGGGGGATGAATTACTATATGGGGGATTAATTACTATGCTTACTATGGGGGAGTATTACTATACAGTGGGGATCGAAAGTTTGGGCACCCCAGCTAAACATTTGTATTAATGTGCATAAAGAAGCCAAGGAAAGATGGAAAAATCTCCAAAAGGCATCAAATTACAGATTAGACTTTCTTATAATATGTCAACAAAAGTTAGATTATATTTCCATCATTTACACTTTCAAAATAACAGAAAACAAAAAAATGGCGTCTGCAAAAGTTTGGGCACCCTGCAGAATTTATAGCATGCACTGCCCCCTTTGCAAAGCTGAGACCTGCCAGTGTCATGGATTGTTCTCAATCATCGTCTGGGAAGACCAGGTGATGTCAATCTCAAAGGTTTTAAATGCCCAGACTCATCTGACCTTGCCCCAACAATCAGCATCATGGGTTCTTCTAAGCAGTTGTCTAGAAAACTGAAACTGAAAATAGTTGATGCTCACAAAGCTGGAGAAGGCTATAAGAAGATAGCAAAGCGTTTTCAGATGTCAATATCCTCTGTTCAGAATGTAATTAAGAAATGGCAGTCATCAGGAACAGTGGAAGTTAAAGCAAGATCTGGAAGACCAAGAAAAATATCAGACAGAACAGCTCACAGGACTGTGAGAAAAACAATTCAAAACCCACGTTTGACTGCACGATCCCTCCAGAAAGATCTGGCAGACACTGGAGTTGTGGTACACTATTCCACTATAAAGAGATACTTGTACAAATATGGTCTTCATGGAAGAGTCATCAGAAGAAAACCTCTTCTACGTCCTCATCACAAAAATCATCGTTTGAACTTTGCAAATGAACATATAGACAAGCCTGATGCATTTTGGAAACAAGTTCTGTGGACCGATGAGGTTAAAATTGAACTTTTTGGCCGGAATGAGCAAAGGTACGTTTGGAGAAGAAGGGGCACAGAATTTAATGAAAAGAACCTCTCTCCAACCGTTAAGCATGGGGTTGGATCAATCATGCTTTGGGGTTGTGTTGCAGCCAGTGGCACAGGGAACATCTCACGAGTAGAAGAAAAAATGGATTCAATAAAATTTCAGCAAATTTTGGATGGTAACTTGATGCCATCTGTGAAAAAGCTAAAGTTAAAGAGAGGATGGCTTCTACAAATGGATAATGATCCTAAACACACCTCGAAATCCATGGGGGATTACATCAAGAGACGTAAACTGAAGGTTTTGCCATGGCCTTCACAATCTCCTGACCTCAACATAATTGAAAATCTATGGATAGACCTTAAAAGAGCAGTGCGTGACAGACAGCCCAGAATGAGATTTCTGGGAGACTTTTGTAAGGCAGAATGGGCAAAGATACCTCAAACAAGAATTTAAAGACTCTTGGCTGGCTACAAAAAGCGTTTACAAGCTGTGATACTTGCCAAAGGGGGCAGTACAAGATATTAACTCTGCAGGGTGCCCAAACTTTTGCAGATGCCATTTTTTTGTTTTCTGTTATTTTGAAAGTGTAAATGATGGAAATAAAATCTAACTTTTGTTGACATATTATAAGAATGTCTAATCTGTAATTTGATGCCTTTTGGAGATTTTTCCATCTTTCCTTGGCTTCTTTATGCACATTAATACAAATTTTTAGGTGGGGTGCCCAAACTTTCGATCCCCACTGTACTTACTATGGATGACACATACACATCATTCATCTACTCTTGGTCCGGCCCCTGGGTCCAATATATGAACCCATTGCGGCCCTCAAGTCAAAAAGTTTGCCCACCCCTGATCTAGAGTGCAGAGTACATACGCCCATATGTTTGACTCTATAGTCATGTGGGATGCACAGATAAGAAAAAAAGGAGGACTTGAACAGTTTAGAAGAGAACTGAAACTGGCGCATGCTCAGTAGATGTGGCAACGACTGCTCTACATAATCTCAGCCTGCAGTGGAGACACAGACAAGGAAAAAGGAAAAGTGAACAGCAGAATCAACCAGGTTTTTTTCAGAATACAGAAAACTAATCTGATAGTAACTAGTTATGAATATCATGTAATACAGCATGTACTGACAGTTTTTAATGATGTGGGTTTAATGACACTTTAAAGTGGAATTAAAATGATTGTAAAGGCTCTTGGGTTTCTTTTTCTCAAAATAACAAACATGTTATACTGACCTGCTCTGTGCAATAGGTTTGCACAGAGCAGCCTCAATCCTCCTCTTCTTGGGTCCCCTGCCAGCACTCCTGGCTCCCCCCTGCCAAGTGCCCTTGAAGCAAGCCCCTTGCTAAGGGGCCCTCGTGTGTGCTCGCTGCCTAGCTGGCTCAGCCTGCCCCCTGCTCCCTCACCACTGGCTGTGATTGACAGCACCAAGAGCCAATGACTTCCACTGCTGTCTCTGAGCCAAAGAGGAGAGAGAGAGAGCCGCTGCACAGTGCTGGATCGAGATCAGGCTCAAGTAAGTAAAAGGGGGGTCTGAGCAGCACACAGAAGGTTTTTTTACCTTAATGCCCCCTTAGGATTCACTAGAGATTTGGGTCCCCCTATAGTCTTACACAGCCAGGCAACACGCATTTCCATCAGACCTTGCACACAGGAGACAGTAAATAGGCCTTGAGCTTGGTTTGTGGATTTTATTAAGGGGTATTGAACTTGGATGGGCTAGAGGGGTGTATGGGATGCCCAGGGTAACTGTAAACTGAGGACAAACTCCTGAAGCTATTTACAAGTGCTCAGAAGAGTTCTCTCCTTTTCTTGGAGAGCTAGCCAGCCTCTCCTGATGTAGAAATCCCTGGACAAGGGGATCTAGAGTCTGACTCTTTAAAAAAAATCACAGTTCAGCTGGGACTAGTCAGGTTTCCCACCCAAATGCCTTCTCCCCTATTCCTGTCCAGGGAGGATAGAATTACTCACTGTTCCTCTTCTGTAGGCTGCAGGTCAGTAGCTGCTTCAGGCCTTCTGATGGGCTAGCTCCTTCCTTAGCTCCACAGATGGTCCTTTCTCAGGCAATCGGCGAGGTCCAGCTTTCCTTCCGTCAACAACTATCCTGGAGGCAGGCTCCTTCCCTGGGCCTCCTCCCTGGCTCAACTCTCAAGGTCCTGCCCTCACATCTTCCACCCAAATTCTCCTGCTACTGAGCAGGCTCGGTCACTCTTAAGTGCTGTCCTGACCCCATGCCATGTCTCCTGCTTGGGTATTGGCTAGGATCCCTTAAGAGTGCAGACCATCTCCTCCTCAGCCCTGCTCACTGAGTTCTAGAGACTTTTCTAAGTCTCTAGATCAGGGGGAGGTTCCAGAGAGCTGATCTGCAGAGCCTCTCAGTCCTAACCCAGATTTGACCGTCTGACTATTGCACAGGCTTCTATTCAGCCTCTAACTAAAAAAATAAGTATCTAACTCCCCCAGCTAACTAGGAGGTTGCTACATAGAGAGTGTTGTAAGGTAAAAACCTTCAGGCTTTAGAACCACTTTAAACTTAAATAATAAAAATGGCTGATAGGTAGGAATTTCTGACAAGTAAACCCTATTGATCTATTCGGTCATAGCTGCATACAGTGTCTGTGTACACTGAGCTGCGCATATGTACATTTACAGCATGGTCTGTGCCAAGAGACTGTGACTCCTGTGCAGGGGTGGACTGACAACTCATGGGGCCCCCAGGCAATAGGGGATCATGGGGCCCCTGTGTCCTTGCCCACACTCAAAAAAGCCTATAAAAAAGGTACCAGGGGCATTTCATGGGGCCCCCTACTGACCCCGGGCCCTCGGGCAGTGCCCGAGTGCTCGAATGGTCAGTCCACCCCTGCTCCTGTGTACATTTGTGTGAGTGATGGGAATGGGAATGAAGGGATCACTTCCAAAGTAAGTCTGCCATAATATGCTGTATACACTAGCATATTATGGATAAAAGCACATGGGAGGCCCTTTTTTTTTCTTCCCTTTTTTTTTTGGCGGCGGTTTACTTCCACTTTAAAAACACAATAAACTACAGAGCACAGATGTGGACCAGCCACTTAAGAAAATATGGGATTTCTACTTGAATTTTTGAATGATTTCAAATTTCATGTATTCAAAATCAAGTTAAATAGACTCTAAAAACATGCATTTTTTTATTTAATATCACAGATAAATGTCTCACGTCTTTCCAGGAACATCTGGTATGTATCCTTGAACTAGAGCAAGTGCTACAATGTGCAATCACTCAATAGCCTATCTCCATGGGGCTTACAAAGGGCTGTAAAGTTGCCAATTTTCTGATTGTTCTCTCTGTTTCTTTATCAAACCCACTTGTGTAATATATTTTTGTCTCTTCCATTCAGCTCAAGTATGTTTTCAGGCCACAACAGGCACCACCAGAGACTTCTATTGGCTAGAAACCTTGTCATCGATCGCTGCACACTGATATGCTTAAAGTGAGCTCTGACAATCATACACCTGAAAAGCTTACAGTAGAAGGAAGATTGTCTTCTAGAAGATGAATGCACAATGATCTTGAAAGTACTCAGATACATTTTCTGCTGTCTTTCCATGGACTGTCACATTCCTTTCCTGGCTACAAGTTCTTTTGTTTCGTATCCACTCCAGCACTCTTTCTCAACTGCACTTGTTCCTCCATCTTGTTGTATTACAGACTTTCTCATCTAATTCTATTATGTCTCTTCATTTTAAAGGAAAATTATAGTGTGTTATCAGTGAAGCCTTATTTTGGGTCTGTATTGGACAGTTTAATATGAGGGGTCTTCAAATGTTTCAGCATTTTTATTCACATATACTGTATATACGTTTACAAAAAATGCAGAAACATTTTGAAGGTCTTTCGTATAAATCAAAACTCTGACCTCCCATTAAATAAATATGTCCTGCAGTATTTAAAGAAGAATTCCAAGTATGGATATTTTATACATACGTACATTGATTCAGCTTGGACCAATGTAACTATGCATATTCCATACCTGGCCAATCCCCCTGGAAACTGGAAATCACTGAAGTAGATGCCACTACTCCAGTGATCTCCATTTGCTCTTGAGTCCCATGCCAAGCAGCTAGTCTGCTGCTTAGTGAACACAGGGGTCAGCACCTTGGCATGGGCACCATTCAGAGAATGCTTTGCATTTTCATATGTACTGTTTCTACCTCAACCACTTGCCGACCCGCTCACAGTAAATCTACTGTGAGCAGACAGAAATTGCAGGCACCACCACATACATGTTTTCAGGCCTGGTTCCAGGTTTGGGCCCCTAGCCAATCTGTGCTGTAATTGACTACAGCACAAGTCGGTCAGCCGGTCACAGCCAATGATTTTGGCTGTATACCTGCTGATCGGCAGTGGCCAATCAGAGAACAGAGTCCTATGTTTACAAACACACAGAACTCTGTACACAGACTGCGATCTGGCTGTTTTTTGCTCCCTGCTAAAAAGCAGGGAGGAAAAACACCCAGATCTCTTAGTAAAAGCAGCAGATAACACATTACACTTGTTAGATACACAGTTAACCCCTTGATGTTAACCCCTTCCCAGCCAGGGTCATTAGTACAGTGACAGTGTACAGTATTATATCTGATCACTGTTTTAGTTTCAAAGTCAGTATCAGTTAGTGTACCTCCCAGTGAGGGTATGTTTGCACCAGACTGCCCACCATGCTATCAAAGTCTCACTATAAGTTGCTGATCACCGCTATTACCAGTATAGCGTCAAAGCTGCCTAAATTTCATTATATATAGTTTGTAGACGTCATCACTTTTACACAAACCAATTAACACACACTTATTGTTGTTTTTTTCTTTAATCAAAGACATAGAAAGTAGAAAATATAGTATGTTTTTGTTTCAAAATGTTTGGTCTTTCTTCGTTTATATAATAAAAAATTAAAAACCCAGTGGTCACCAAATACCACCAAAAGAAAGCTCTGTAGAAAAAGGGTATAGTGTTGCATGATTGTGCAATTGCCAGTGTAAGAAGCACAGTGCTGAATAGGAAGAAATGCCCAGGGGATAAAACCTACCCAAGGTCAATTGGTTAAAGTTTACATCCAGACAATTTTTTTTCTAGTTTTGGATAGAGTAGAGAAGGATTAGAAGCTCTGCCTCACTTTACTACAATACAGAGCTCACAGAAATTTCCCCTCACTTATGGCCATGGTGACAACATAAAAACCTGACAGAGGTTCTAAGGGTGATGATTACACTTGCTCTGGGATATCAATTTAAGCATCTAAGCACCAGCACACTTACAGTGATCATCACTGGGGCAGGCTGAGGGAGTAGTTAGTTCTTAACCGGCACAAGGTAGCCGCCACAAAGAGTTTTATTGGAAACCATTCACAGCATCTGCTGTTGCAATTCTAACCTTTAAAGAACATATGTCTGCATCACTCGCTGCCACATTCATACAGGAATGTAACACTATGTTAGCTCCATACAGACGTTCTTTAAATTCTAATTAGTTCATTCAGAGATTAACCATAATGATTTTTAAATAGTGTTATAATAGGAAGAAAGAAAAACAGTGCACAGATATTTATAGTAAAGATATTAGAAA
Source organism: Staurois parvus (assembly GCF_062004578.1). Lineage (NCBI taxonomy): Eukaryota > Metazoa > Chordata > Amphibia > Anura > Ranidae > Staurois > Staurois parvus. Next base: position 2,156,215 of record NW_028318332.1, read on the forward strand.
ACGGATATAACTAAAAAACGCTTGAAACAGACTTTAACCCCCCCCCCCTCCTTTTTGACCTCTGCCTACCTTGTTGCAGGTTCTCTCCACAGTTTAGATACTCATTCACCCAGCGGACCCAGCGTTGTCCTGACAAGTCCATTCTCATGTTTGCAAGTGTCATATAGCATACCTAAAAAATAAAAAAAAATCTTACTTTTTCGATGGTTCTCAGGAGGAAGTGTCATTGAGAACTGCAAGTGTTTGTTAACAATGTTAGAGTGAGCCTGTCCCAAGTCTGTCCCCAATAACATACAATGTAGGATAGACATTGTTCAGATCTAGTTACAATTGTAATAAATAATATTATAATGATATTGAAGCTCTGTCTGCAAAGTACAGAAAGGGTTAATCACAACAAACACAACTGACTAGCCCCCTCATAAACAATGAGAACTACTCAGTATTTTTCTATGCTGGAGGGTTAATAATAAGGTATCTATAAAAGCCAAGCTGCAATTTTTTTTTTTTTTTTTAAGGTATGCTATGTCAAACGGGGCATGTAACAAAAATAACATAGATGTTATCCCAATTTGGCTTAAAAAGTGGGAATGCATTTTAAAGTCAAGTATCCTACGTGCATCTGTATTTCCATCTGACCTGGCTTCACAATCCAACAACCACATATTTTTAGGAGGATGAAATTACAAATTCATATGGATTTTATGCATATACAGTACCTCTGAGGAGACTGAATGTATTTTAATAGCCTTCTTCTTGTAGCATAGGTGTGTTTGGTATCTAACTGATTGGTATCTATTTATGCATTCGTGTAACTACTTCTTATGAAAGTAACACCACCACAGCAAGCATTATGGAGCATGTATATAATTTGACTCTCAGAGTTCAGTTTCAGGTAAACGTAAGGTGACTCACATATGTGTATTGCTGCGAGATGGTTTACAACAGGCCATTTATGACAGGACCTATTTTGAAGTCTTTTGCAGATCCTGTAAGTAGAGGTTTATAATCTCCTGCATTTCTTATTAGCTCGCTTTTACATGTGCTGGACTGTGATTTATCAAACCTGTCACCATCTTTGGTTGCCCACCACAGACCTTTTTTGTTTCCACTTTTCACATTTTGGAGAAAAGAGGGTTGTTCTGTATTCAGTATGGCTTTCCTATTTTCGTCACACAGTTTGGGACTTGTCAGGCCTCACTCATATCACACTAACCCATCCTCAAAAACTAAAATAGTACATAGGGGAGATTTACTAAAACTGGACATGCAAAATCTCGCGCAGCTCTACATAGAAACCAATCAGCTTCCAGGTTTTATTGTCAAAGCATATTTGAACAATCTGAAGTTAGAAGATGACTGGCTGCCATGCACAGCTGCACCAGATTTTGAGTGCTCCAGTCTTTTGATTTTGGTAAATGTCCCCTATATTATTTTTCAATCGCACTCTACATTGTAGGCATGATGACTTAAGACAACAGTGAGTTTACGTTTCTTTACTGGGAGCAGTTGAAGAATTCAGTGGGCCAAAACATACGGATTTTACTCTTAAAGAAGCAATCCTTCTCCCTAAACCTTCTACAAATAACTACAATCCATTTGTTCCCTTCTAATAACAACACCATTCCGCTGTCAGATTGCTCTGCAACTTATAGCAACACAGGTTAATTTATTTTTGCCCACGAAGCATTACCCACAGCCTGCTCTCTATGGGGATTTTTCTTTTTAAATTTCAGTGTGAAAGTTTACAGTAAATCCTTAGCAGGGTCCGTATGTTTTGACAGTGTCTACAATTTGTGGGATGTCCTCCACTGGGCTGGAGACAAAGTGCAGTATATCATTGGCAAAGATAGTTCAATTTCTTTCTGATCTGTCCACCCTACATCATATGATGCTTAATGTTTTCCAACCGGACTAAAGGTTCTTAACACCATGATGTATAGCTCAGAGTTAAAGGACAACCTTGGATTCTGCTTGTTGCCAGGTCTAATGGCTTGGAACAAAATACTTTTGTCACGATCATGGTCAGGGGTGATTGGTATGCCATTTTAATTTATTTATATGGTCACTTTTAACTGTTTATGTGACATTGCAGGTACCCCACATCATAGGAATGGCAGCTTTAATGATTTAGCAGTAAAAGATTCTCTTAAAAATGTGTGGGTAAAAATGTAATATGGCCCCTCTAAAACAATGTACTATTGGGTGAATGCACATTGAAAATCTCCATCAGTATGATGCATGAAACTCATTGAAGAGAGGAGAAGACTTCTGACATTCTGCAAAGGAACAAATCTCCCTGCTGGCTCATGACAAGAATACCAAAGGCTTTCTAGCTGCAGCTGAAATCTTGTCTGTGAGACAGAAGGAGCATCCTGGGATGCATTTGTTAAGAGGAAAGACAACACCGTGATTGGGCTCAAGTGAATGCGAATGTGTAATCTTCCAGGTTGGAATGGCTAACATTGGATCATAATTAGAGACAATAAGATCTTGCTTTCAGCAGAATGCATACTGCTATAACAAAAGAGCACATATCAACAGGAGTCATATAAAACATAGAACAAACAAAAATGGGATTTTTAAAAAAAAAAAGCAAGAAAACTGCATAACTGCAAAGGCAAAATATTTGAACAGAGTATCAGCAATTTATTTATTTTCAAATCTTGTGTGACTCATATGATTCAGGCCTAAGGTAGACATCTGGTAGCTCTAGAATTTGTAAGAATAGCTCAAATGTCTGAATTTTTTATGGGCTGTTGGTGCTGAGAATTGCTTAGTCTTAGCAGGCATGCTTTTGAAAAATTTAAAAACTCCTGGTATCCTATTAGCAATGCCTTTAAAAACAATACTGCACTTATCCAGATATTTTGTTAGTATATACACATCAGTACTCTAGTATGCTATGCAGTATTTGCCCTTGCACACGTAGTACACTCTAGTGTGCTACTAGTGTTAGTGTAGGTACATTTACAGTATTATGGTATGACTAAAATGTGTGAGTCTATAATTAGGTCAGGTTCCTGCAGGTCAGGCTAGGTGACTCAACAGGTTGGGACTCTATTGTCTCCACCTGGTTCTGGAGGACCATGGAAGCTTCCAGAAGCCAGTGGCTAGGAGGGGTGGTGTCAGGAAAGGCCTGCCCATAGTGCAGGTGAAGTTCCATTGCGCACAAATATGCTCATGCGCAGAGTCCTTACGAGCCAAACAGATGTGCAGGCACTTAGACATAGGCGCGCACACGTGCGCACATGCATGCACACTCGCATACTCACACGCCTGTCACTAATGCTGGTGCCAAAAGGGCTATTTAAACTGGCTGCAGTAGTTGTCCCTTTGCCATATGGTCTTATCCCTGCTTGTGTTCCCTGATTCCTGTGATTGTCTCCTGATACCATACCAGCTTGTTCCTGACCTCCTCTTGACCACTACCTGCCCTGTCCTCTGGCTTGCCTTGGATTATCCTTCTGTCTCTGCTCCTGTCTGATTGATCCTCCATTGCTGACCTGGCCTGTGACCCGACTACTCTTCCTCCTGTCGCTTTAAGCCTGATCCGCCTGACCAATACCGAACCCGGCTCGTCTGACCCTGTATCCTCAGCACGCTGCTCTCGGGTATCCAAACATCCAGCATGGCTGCTGTCAGGGCTCCGGGTATGACCAGAGGTATGTGAACTGACGTAGGGAAACGCAGGCTTCAGATATGTTATAAACAATATAATTTATTAATACTAACAATACAAAACGCAGTGCAATACTAAAACATAAACACAGTGCAACGAACCAAACCAAACCACCCACAGATAACAATACATACAATGCAAGCGTAGTCAGGCAGGCCGGGTCAATAACAATCGGGCAGGTAGGAACAGGAGGAGCAGGCAGAGACTAGTCAGGTCACGAGCCGGGTACAGCAACTAACGGGCAGGTAGGTACAGGGGGTCAGGCAGAGAATGGTCGGGGTAACAAGCCAGGGATCAAACAGAAGTCAGCAGAGGTCAGGATCAAGCAGGGTCGGCAACAAGTCAGTTAGGCAGGAACAGGAACAGGAATGCAGGTAACAAGATACAGGGGCCCATGGAAAAACACACACCAAGGCCCAGACTGCAGGTCTGGCCATTCCTTAAATACACCTCCGTAATCAGCTTCAGGTATTTGGCTGACTGCAGGGTTGAGTCTCTGATTGCTGAGAGCAGCCGCTGGCCAGCCCTGGTACTGCAGCCCACAAGGCAGGTGAGTCCCACCATTACTGGCAAGTCCATTCCTGACAGCTGCATCAGGACCCTGCTCCCTGCCTACAACTCATCAGCTTACCAGCTATTACTGGACTGATCACAGGCGCTTATACCCCACCGTGCCCCTGAGACTGCTGTCTCACCATCAGCGGTCCTTGAGCCGGAGTTGTACGGAAGGCCTGCTGTAGCAAACTTGCGCATCAGAGATGGACGCAGATTCTCCCTTTTATTAAAAGTATTCATTTATTCTTTATTATCCTTCCCCCTTCCTTTCTGAGAGGCACAATGACAGATGTGTGTGTGTTAAAAGTGTCACAGGACAGATCCCAGCAGGGAGCCACATGGTGCCGCTCTGCCAGAGAACATGTGTAATTTCTCACCTCGTAACCAAGATAAGGCAGCTTTTCTCCAGGAATTGAAAGAGATTGTAACCTCATAAAACCTTATAGCGTAGGTGACAGAATTAAATGAACATTCCTCAAGTCAGTTTTTCCCCTATGTTTCATATCTTGAAATATGGAAGACTTACATAAAAACCGGGCACCTCGTCAGTTGGCCAACGCGCAGACGGACGTCCATTCGTTTCGCATGCTCAGGGAAGCAGAAACATAGATCTCGTGAACCGTGCGGCCTACAATCTCATAATTCATATCTACATGATCCTTAGACTTATTTGCATAATAAAATACCCGTGGAGAGATTGTCGCTTGTGCAGCTGGAAAGTTATAGGCCAAAATATGGATTATGAAAGATGTTGAGTATTGGTCAGTTACTCAAAGCCTTTAAAAACACAGGCTAGAAGGCCTAATAAGTAAGTTGAAGACATCTCCCATTTGTAACATCAATACCACCTGGGGAGACCTTTTCGCTCTGCAACTTGGATCTGCTTACATCAAAGGCTTAAATGGCAAGTAACTTAACCCTTTAACTTCTCCCTGTTATCTCTTTGCTGTGCTATAGTTCTTTGTGTATATATATACATATATATATATATATATATATATATATATATATATATATCTTAGTTACATCTCTTTCCGTAAATATTTTATTGCACCTGTTTGACTCTTTTAGTAATAAATCTTTCTTTCTGAAAGTGTTAAACTGTTTCTAAAGCGCTTAATTGCAATTTACGAATTCCTGCCTCTAAAGAGACACTACTGTGTTTGTCTAATCCTCTGCCCAATCGGCCTGCGGTGACCGTATTGGACAGACGACTTTTCAACCATTATAGTGTATATTTGATAAAGAGAATTTCCTCTTTCTCTGTGCAAAAAGGGGTGGTGGCAGTGAAGGGTTAGTTGCGTAATTAACCCGACCCAGTAACAATCGCTCAGGCTGACGGCACGGTTGACGATTAGCTGGAAAATCGTTATGCAGGCTGCAGCTGCGTGTGGCATTGTTATGCACGTTACATTGTGGTTTTAGATCGGCCAGTCCTTCGGTCACGAGTTTGGTGAGAAGGTCTGGGGTCTGGCGCCGCGATCGTGACACCTGCCTCTTCACATCAGGTTCACTATCCAGGTACATGACAGGTGGGGACCTAAATATGCATGTTTATGGGAGTCTGACCAAACCCAGGCTTGGAGGTCCTGGTAGTGTGATAAGGTTAACCCATAAATATGAGAGAGTCATGCTAGCGAGGAAGTCAGGTGGAAGATGGAATGCTGAGCAGGCTGCCCATGGCTTAGGAGGGGTTCCCTAGTTCTACTGGGGCTTGGTCTCCAGTCTGGGCTTGGGCTGGCTCAGGAAGATCCATTCAGCATCACAATATAAACAGGATCATTGTCTAGGAGCAGCAGGAGCAAGGAGGACAGAGTGAGTACATCAGCACACCTATGGATTTACAAGGGGAGAGACTGCAACATATAGCAAGCTTTCAAAGGACAGCCCTGTGCTTAATCCTTTATCCTTGTCCTAGGAGATCTTCAGAGCAGCCAGGAGGGCTGGTATTGTCTGCAGGCTGTTGAGCTGGAAGCAGTTCTACAGGGGAGAGGAGATACTTCTGCATGTAGCTTGCAACAATCTGTGCTAACTTTCAGAGGGTCTGAGAGTCCCCAGCCCGTAAGGAGAGTTTGCTACTGATCAGGGACAGATCTGGCTAGTCTGAGGTGGGGGTGCAGTGCAAAATGTCAGGGGGGCATAGGATAGGAGGTCAACAGGGCATTGCACATAAATAGGAAACAGTAATGGAGTGTACTGGAGTTCAGCAGGGCTGAGGATAGGGCCTAAAAGAGTACAGGGCAGGGATCAGCAGTTGGTAGGTCAGTGTACAGGAGATTAGCAGGGCAGAGGAAGGAAGGTTAGCAGGGCAGAGGATGGGTAGTCATCAGGGCAGAGGACAGGGGTCACTATGGTAGTGTACTGCAGGGGTCAGCAGTTTGTAGGCCAGTGTATAGGGGGTCAGCAGGGCAGAGGATGGTCAGTCAGCTGGGAAGTGTACAGGAGTCAGAATGGTAGTGTACAAGGGTCAGCAGTGTGCAGCACATATATTATGTTTTTAAAGGAGAATGTACCCTCTAAACAGTATAAACAAAATAAAACTCCCTCTAGGTTAGCTAAATAGGTTTGTTGCATGTCCCTGATGGTGGTAGTGGTGGATGCAAATCTTCATATGCTAAGGGTTTAACAGTCTGTTCTATATGGATACATTGCAAATGTTGGAGGTTGGTGAGGTGGTGGCCTGGTCTTTCCTAATATGCTCCAATGGTCTCGCTTTGGGGATGGCGCATAGTTCCAGTGATGTCTTTCTCTCACTGGGGAGTCTTGGGCTGATAGTTACGCCCAGGGGCGGACTGATCATTTGGAAACTCGAGCACTACCTGAGGGCCCAGGGTCAGTAGGAGGCCCCATGAGATGCCCCTGGTACCTTTTTCATATGCTTTTTTGAGTTTGGGCAAGGACACAGGGGCCCCATGATCCCCTATTGCCCGGGGGCCCCATGAGTTGTCAGTCTGCCCCTGGTTACGCCTGGATAGCTACATGCATCTTGGACTGTAATAGATTCTGCTATGTACTGCTCCTGATGAAGCGGCTTGGACCGCGAAATGCATACGAGTTCAACGGTGACCCTCTTTTCCCTCTTTGTATAACATGTAATTATAGTATTGTACATGGTCCTGTCTTGGACAGAGCATTTGGCTATCTTGACTTACAAGTGTAATACGGTCATAGAGGGCTGGATATTTGTTTTGGGTACACCAATAAATGATTCAGAATCTTTTCTCTTTTTAATGTGTTTTATGTATAATCTTTTTTATTATGTAAAAATAAAAATTTGTAAAGTAGATTACTTTCTAATGCAAGCCATAGATTATGTGATTTTCTTTCCTGCAACCACAAGTTGCAGGAAAGAAAATCGCTCGATTACCCCATCAACACAGTCTCCCTCCTTCAGTAATCACATGCAAAAAATCCAACAGACTGGTTGTACTGAAGCCAATCAATGGTTCAACTTCAGTACAACCAGCCTGTCCAAAGATGGATCGAATCTCGGCCGGTCTCTGCTGAACCAGCCAAGATATGATTCATCTATGGTGGGGTTTAGCTGCTCTAGACCTTTGGATACAATAGCAGCACCTATACATGAAATAATTATGGGGTGGCAAAACGTACACCAAATCTAATACAAACAGCTTTTGAGTATTTGGTAGCTCTAATTCTAAGTTTAACCAGAATTTTATTACAGTTAGTCCATGTGTAGGAGTATAGCCATCCCGGCACACAGGCGCTAAATGAGCAGCTCAGTATACATTCAAAAAAGATAGTGAGCAGGCAGGTACATTTCTTTTACCTCCTCTTTGGTAGAGCCAAAAACAATTATGTCATCTAGGTAGACAATGCACTGAGTGGAACAAAGATCTCCCAGTGACCGAGAGGTTGCAGGTGCACCAGTAATGCCATGGGACATGTGAACAAACTGAAAAACCCTGGTGTGCAAATAAAAACAGTTTTTTCTGATCTTCCTTACTCATAGTACTTGATAGTGTCTTAATCTCAAGCCATTGCCATTTTCCATTTGCTGCCTTGCAGCGCATTAAAAGCTTTCTCAATGCAAGGAAGAGTGTATTGATCTAGAACAGTTCTTCAACTAATGCTGGCCATTCACTATACAATTTTCTGTCCAATTTCTGCCCAGGTTTCTTTAGATTTACCTTCAACTGTGTAGTGCAAGGGCCCGCCTAATTGAATACAATTGAAAGTGCTGTTGAGGTTTGACCTCATATTATAAGGTTTTAGGTAAATTTAAAGCAATTTTCTAAAGAAAATTGTATAGTGTATGGCCAGCCTAAGAGTTCTGCAAGCAGCATATATTTGTACTTCACCATTTTTCTTACTTTCTGACCACCACTACTTGGGCTGCACGAGGGATTTTAAAGTTAACAGCAATCTTTCATATTTCATCTTTTGCAGACACTCTCAAACATCATCCAAATAGAAGGTATTTGTCTGGATCTCTCACTCTCTCTCTCAATTAGCATCATCCAGGTGAAAGTCTAAGACAGTTTCTTGCTTTTCAACTTTGGCAGGTGGTAGGGTAGGAATTAATTGGTAACCATATGCCACATTCTGCCAGGCTGGTATTACAACTGGGTCAGTGGTAATATTTCAGACCTAACACCACCCGTTCTTGGACATTTAATAAGATAGTATTTTATTTCAGTTAATATTTCCCCACCATTCTTTGCAGCCTCTTTAGAATCAGTCTCTAGCAGCTAATAGCTGCCAATTGCCCCTGGTAAGATTTACATGTAATCCTGCAGAACTCTATCTCTCCACAGTGGAAGATCTATTGGATGTTCCCTAAACATCCTCCAGGAAGATCAGAGGCAAGAGCTTGGAGGTTCTGGAGCTACAGGCAATGCAGGCAGGGGGATTTGCTTCTGTGACTGGAAAACCCATTTGAAATCAGCCTCAACTGCTTGTCAATGGAGCCTACATTCATAGCAACAGACTCATTCCCCCAAGGTGGAGGGCTCACAAAGGCAATTACTTTGAGTGAAGTTTCCTCATCAACTATAGAGAGAGGAAGGGATATAATACACAACATCCCTAACGAATACAGGGGGGGGGGAATCCTCTTTTTTGGTGGGACTTTAACGGCACAATTTACTTGTATGATAAATTTCAACAATTCAAAAGAGATTTTTTATAAAAACAGTATGAAATTTTTTTTTGCAATCTTCAAACATAAATATAAAGCTACAATACATATTACAGCAGTGTCATCAGAGAGGGTATTGCAAATCTAATCATGGATCATGCATGGTTTTTACTTGACGCGTTTTGAGATCAACAAAAATCTCTTCTTCAGAAGTACTCAAGAAAGCATGACGTATGATTCCATGTGAGGTAAAAACCGCCAGGAAATATTAAGAACAAATTGTTATGTGAACACAGTCATGGATTTCTCATATATCTCAGGCAAAAATGATGAAACAGAAATTAATAAAGAAAAAACTGAGACCAGTGGATGAAAAATGCCGCCCAAATGCTTCCTGAAGAGGCCCCGCCCAAATGCACCCAAGGGCCCGGGGTCAGTAGGGGGCCCCATGAGATTCCCCTGGTACCTTTTTCATAGGCTTTTTTGAGTATGGGCAAGGACACAGGAGCCCCACGATCCCCTATTGCCCAGGGGCCCCATGAGTTGTCAGTCTGCCCCTGGTTACGCCTGGATAGCTACATGCATCTTGGACTGTAATAGATTCTGCTATGTACTGCTCCTGATGAAGCGGCTTGGACCGCGAAATGCATACGAGTTCAACGGTGACCCTCTTTTCCCTCTTTGTATAACATGTAATTATAGTATTGTACATGGTCCTGTCTTGGACAGAGCATTTGGCTATCTTGACTTACAAGTGTAATACGGTCATAGAGGGCTGGATATTTGTTTTGGGTACACCAATAAATGATTCAGAATCTTTTCTCTTTTTAATGTGTTTTATGTATAATCTTTTTTATTATGTAAAAATAAAAATTTGTAAAGTAGATTACTTTCTAATGCAAGCCATAGATTATGTGATTTTCTTTCCTGCAACCACAAGTTGCAGGAAAGAAAATCGCTCGATTACCCCATCAACACAGTCTCCCTCCTTCAGTAATCACATGCAAAAAATCCAACAGACTGGTTGTACTGAAGCCAATCAATGGTTCAACTTCAGTACAACCAGCCTGTCCAAAGATGGATCGAATCTCGGCCGGTCTCTGCTGAACCAGCCAAGATATGATTCATCTATGGTGGGGTTTAGCTGCTCTAGACCTTTGGATACAATAGCAGCACCTATACATGAAATAATTATGGGGTGGCAAAACGTACACCAAATCTAATACAAACAGCTTTTGAGTATTTGGTAGCTCTAATTCTAAGTTTAACCAGAATTTTATTACAGTTAGTCCATGTGTAGGAGTATAGCCATCCCGGCACACAGGCGCTAAATGAGCAGCTCAGTATACATTCAAAAAAGATAGTGAGCAGGCAGGTACATTTCTTTTACCTCCTCTTTGGTAGAGCCAAAAACAATTATGTCATCTAGGTAGACAATGCACTGAGTGGAACAAAGATCTCCCAGTGACCGAGAGGTTGCAGGTGCACCAGTAATGCCATGGGACATGTGAACAAACTGAAAAACCCTGGTGTGCAAATAAAAACTGTTTTTTCTGATCTTCCTTACTCATAGTACTTGATAGTGTCTTAATCTCAAGCCATTGCCATTATCCATTTGCTGCCTTGCAACGCATTAAAAGCTTTCTCAATGCAAGGAAGAGTGTATTGATCTAGAACAGTTCTTCAACTAATGCTGGCCATTCACTATACAATTTTCTGTCCAATTTCTGCCCAGGTTTCTTTAGATTTACCTTCAACTGTGTAGTGCAAGGGCCCGCCTAATTGAATACAATTGAAAGTGCTGTTGAGGTTTGACCTCATATTATAAGGTTTTAGGTAAATTTAAAGCAATTTTCTAAAGAAAATTGTATAGTGTATGGCCAGCCTAAGAGTTCTGCAAGCAGCATATATTTGTACTTCACCATTTTTCTTACTTTCTGACCACCACTACTTGGGCTGCACGAGGGATTTTAAAGTTAACAGCAATCTTTCATATTTCATCTTTTGCAGACACTCTCAAACATCATCCAAATAGAAGGTATTTGTCTGGATCTCTCACTCTCTCTCTCAATTAGCATCATCCAGGTGAAAGTCTAAGACAGTTTCTTGCTTTTCAACTTTGGCAGGTGGTAGGGTAGGAATTAATTGGTAACCATATGCCACATTCTGCCAGGCTGGTATTACAACTGGGTCAGTGGTAATATTTCAGACCTAACACCACCCGTTCTTGGACATTTAATAAGATAGTATTTTATTTCAGTTAATATTTCCCCACCATTCTTTGCAGCCTCTTTAGAATCAGTCTCTAGCAGCTAATAGCTGCCAATTGCCCCTGGTAAGATTTACATGTAATCCTGCAGAACTCTATCTCTCCACAGTGGAAGATCTATTGGATGTTCCCTAAACATCCTCCAGGAAGATCAGAGGCAAGAGCTTGGAGGTTCTGGAGCTACAGGCAATGCAGGCAGGGGGATTTGCTTCTGTGACTGGAAAACCCATTTGAAATCAGCCTCAACTGCTTGTCAATGGAGCCTACATTCATAGCAACAGACTCATTCCCCCAAGGTGGAGGGCTCACAAAGGCAATTACTTTGAGTGAAGTTTCCTCATCAACTATAGAGAGAGGAAGGGATATAATACACAACATCCCTAACGAATACAGGGGGGGGGGGGAATCCTCTTTTTTGGTGGGACTTTAACGGCACAATTTACTTGTATGATAAATTTCAACAATTCAAAAGAGATTTTTTATAAAAACAGTATGAAATTTTTTTTTGCAATCTTCAAACATAAATATAAAGCTACAATACATATTACAGCAGTGTCATCAGAGAGGGTATTGCAAATCTAATCATGGATCATGCATGGTTTTTACTTGACGCGTTTTGAGATCAACAAAAATCTCTTCTTCAGAAGTACTCAAGAAAGCATGACGTATGATTCCATGTGAGGTAAAAACCGCCAGGAAATATTAAGAACAAATTGTTATGTGAACACAGTCATGGATTTCTCATATATCTCAGGCAAAAATGATGAAACAGAAATTAATAAAGAAAAAACTGAGACCAGTGGATGAAAAATGCCGCCCAAATGCTTCCTGAAGAGGCCCCGCCCAAATGCACCCAAGGGCCCGGGGTCAGTAGGGGGCCCCATGAGATTCCCCTGGTACCTTTTTCATAGGCTTTTTTGAGTATGGGCAAGGACACAGGAGCCCCACGATCCCCTATTGCCCAGGGGCCCCATGAGTTGTCAGTCCACCCCTGATCTGAGCTGAGCAAAAAACACACATTGTAGGAAGCATATATGTTTATTCAAAACAAACCAGTACCTTTCTGCGGTATGGACAAATGAATATACTTTTATTCTTGTACAAAGACTTTGAGCCCTGTCTCTTGCGTTTATGTCTTTTGCAGCCTTTAAAGTGGTAGTAAACTTGATAATGGAAAAAAAACCTTTTCCCCTGCAAGGCAATGTCATAATTAGTGTTGGTCTATATGTTTGAGTCATGTACAGTATTTATGTATAACATGTATAACATATTTTAAAAAATGACTTTACAACTGCTTTAACTTACAGTGTGTACCATGTGAGATCCATTTTCCTCTACGCCCCTGACCATGTGTTCACCTATAGGTCTTACCCAATAATCCATTGCTATTGGCAGCTCACACTTGAGGACCACATCACAAATTACAGATGGCACAGCAGCCATAATTGTATCACAGGTCAGTAGTTCCCTTTGGTAAATGAACAGAAATAGTGATTATCACATCACTACACACTTAAAACCATTTAAATAAATAATATTTATAACTTTTGAATTTTGTTAAATCTTCTGATAAATCAACCAGCTCTGTATGAACAACTACACAAGTCCTCTAATCTTGATTAAAGCTTGGAAGTAACTGAGGATTCCATTTGGAAAACTGAATTAAATATGTATTTTATAGTGAGAATACAGTGAGTTGTGAAGCCTCTTAAAAGTGTTACTAAACCCAGGACCCTGCATTCACTATATCTGGTCTCCAACAGTACACAGAACATGGAAGTGCAATTATTTTAGTAAATATAAACTGCTAAATACCTTTTCTCATCAGCAGTATATAGCAGTCTTGTGATTTCTATCAGTGTCTGGACATGCACTGCTTAATCTTGTAGGAGGAGTTTTCATTCTTTGACTGTCCTATGAGGCTGCATAACCCCTGACCCTCTGTCTGGACAGTGCTGATTGGCCCTGTGCCGATCACATGCACCTTCCCAAAGAATAAAAAACCTCTAGCAATACGCACTAAACTGAGCATGTGTAGAGTGACTGCTAGAGCTCTGTACTATCAGCAGATAGATTTGGGACAATAGAAGAACTGGAGGATCAGAGAAGACAGGATCAAACAGCCTTTTTGCATAATGCGGAGGATTAACCCCTTAGGTTCCACAGTGAATATAACAAGCATGCTTTACTGCATATACAGACTGATTTTACTGTTGTGGGTTTAGTAACATTTTAAAGCTTATATGAGAAAGTGATGATGCTGCAATTCAAGATCCATGGAGGGCCTCCCTTCTCCCATATAAAACACTTTGTTCCTGGGCCTGACTAATGGCACCATTACTAGCCCCTCCAATCATAGATCACGGTTCATTCACATAAGCTGTAGCATCAGCTTCTAAGAATGGAGCAACTGGGCAATCCCTCTAATCCTGATTAACATTTTGAAAGAACTGAATAAATGAAGATATCCAAAATTTTAATAATAATCCGCAAGGTCCTAACAAAACATCCACTACTACTATATGTATCAGCCAAATTACAAAGGCATGGAGCCTAGGGGACATTAATGTAAATAAATAATAAAAGCCTGGTTTATGGCTCTACCTGCTCACTTGCAATGGCCTTGTATATCTAAATTGTGTATTGCACATCAGGAACTACAATGTCCAGAACTCCACCTGACATATATAGTTCACAAACAATCTTTATTATACAAATAATTATTAAAACATGATAACAAAGAACACAATTAAAATCAAGCCAAAATTTCCCTCATCCTCAAGTGCAATAATATTTAGTATACTCAAATCTATATTATAGACAAATACAGTGAAGGAAATAAGTATTTGATCCCCTGCTTATTTTGAATGTTTGCCCACTCACAAAGAAATGATCAATCTAAAAATTGAATGGTAGGTGTATTGTAACACTGAGAGACAGAATAGCAACAAAAAATTCTAAAGAAATGCATGTCTAACAAATTATGCACTGATTTGCATGTTCATGATGGAAATAAGTATTTGATTCCCTATCATTCAGCAGGATTTCTGGCTACCGGGTGTTTTTCATACAGGTAACAAGCTTAGATTAGAAGAAGTCTCTTAAAGGGAGTGCTGCTAATCTCATTTTGTTACCTGTATAAAAGACACCTGTCCACAGGAGCAATCAAACAATCAGATTCCAAACTCTCCACCATGGCAAAGACCAAAGAGCTGTCCAAGGATGTCAGGGACAAGATTGTAGACCTTCACAAGACTGGACTGGGCTACCAGACTATCGCCAAGCAGTTTGGTGAGATGGTGACAATAGTTGGTGCAATCATTCGCAAATGGAAGAAACACAAAACAACTGTCAGTCTCCCTAGGTCTCCCTAGGTCTGGTGCAGATTTGTCGGCTGCACATCCATGACACGAATCTTCTGTTCCACCACATCCCAAAGGTGCTCTATTGGATTTAGATCTGGTGACTGTGGAGGCCATTGGAGTACAGTGAACTCCTTGTCATGTTCAAGAAACCAGTTTGAAATGATTTGAGATTTGTGACATGGTGCATTATCCTGCTGGAAATAGCCATCAGAAGTTGGGTACACTGTAGTCATAAAGGGATGGACAATTTTGGTGAGCCTGTGCGAATTGTAGCCTCCGTTTCCTGTTCTTTACTGAGAAGAGTGGCACCCGGTGTAGTCTTCTGCTGCTGTAGCCCATCTGCATCAATGTTTGATGTGTTGTGCGTTCAGAGATGGTATTCTGCATACCTTGATTGTAATGGGTGGTTATTTGAGTTACTGTTGCCTTTCTATCATCTCAAACCAGTCTGCCCATTCTCCTATGACCTCTGACATCAACAAGGCATGCTTACTGGATATTTTCTGTTTTTCGGACCATTCTCTGTAAACCCTAGAAATGGTTGTGCGTGAAAATTCCAGTAGATCAGCAGTTTTTGGAGTACTCAGACCAGCTCGTCTGGCACTAACAACCATGCCACTTTCACAATCACTTAAACCCCCTTTCTTCCCTACTCTGATGCTCAGTTTGAACTTAAGCAAGTCGTCTTCACCACGTCTAGATGCCTAAATGCATTGAGTTGCTGCCATGTGATTGGCTGATTTAGCAATTTGTGTTAACAAGCAATAGAACAGCTGTACCTATTAAAGAGGCCGGTGAGTGTAATTGCTCTTTAATGATAGACTTGTATTGATCTCCAGGTTATATATTGAGCCAGGTCAGCATAAATAATGTCAATAGGTGCGAATAAAAAAAATCCATTGAGATTCATTCCATAGGAGTTGTTCAGAAGTCATAAAGTGCAACCATGACATCCAAACACCTAGACTCTGTTCTGAACCACTAGGCTTCAGTAAACTGGTTAAACATTCATGGAGTTAGAGTTGGTTCTTGGAATCAATGTAGCGCCGGTCACAAACCTGAACTAGGAGGCAGCAGGCTGCCACAGAATTGCTCAAGCTGCCAAAGACCTGATTTTTATATATTCTCAGTTGCAAGTAAAATCTGGATATGACTCTATCCTCTGCAGAATGCTATGTTAGAACTTTGCCCTGACTATTCTACACTTGTCCCAGTGGAAACCTAAAGCAATCCTGTGATATGCCCATTCAAGGCAAAGCAACAGGTTTAGTTTAGTGCCGACATTGCTTGCAGAACATACTAACTTTTCCTTTACTTTCTTGCTACTGCTTGGGCAAAGCCCTGGTTCACACAGTGGCTTCTACTAACCTTCCCTGTACTTCATTCACCCACAAGAACAAAGGGGAAAGCCCATATGAGCCCCATCACCATGTGACAACACTATTTAGCTGAGAAGACAATTACTAAACACCAACGCTGTCCCTTGGAATGATGGACATTGAGTCGCCTGCTCCCCTATACTCAGAAGCACCAGATTTCGATCATTAATGGAGCATCAGGAGATCAAAGGGAAGGGAAGTGTAGGCTGCAGCATCTAGGCTTCCAGGGGACCCAAATGGCCTACGGGTATGACAGTCAAATTAACTTTACAAAGAATACCCAATCACATGCAAGAAAATGTTTTTTAAAAGTATATTTTCTTGCACTTGATTGGATGATGGAAGTCAGCAGACTGTCACCTCATTTACTAAGCTCTGGAGCAACTGCACTTGCAAAGTGTACAGTCTATTTGCCTGTAGTAAATGAACCACTTGCCACCCGTGTTATAGCCGAATGATGGCCACAGCATGGTTGTCTAGTTCTGGGAGGGCGTTATATGACGTCCTCCCAGAACGCGCCCTCCCACATGCCCCCACCGGCATGCACCTGGCACTGTCCGTGATCGCTGTGTCCTAAGGACACAGCTGATCACATGATGAGGTAAAAGGCCAATCACAGTGGCCTTTTACCACGCAGATCACCGAGTAAATATAGTTTGTTGGTTATCAGCTGCACTTTCCTCATGTTATCACAGCGTGAGGAAAGTACTGCCGATAACCGGCAACTGTCACAGAGGACATCTGCACTGGTCATTAGGACACTGATGATCAGTGCCCTGATGATCAGTGCCCAGCAGTGCCACCCATCAGTGCCCAGCAGTGCCACCTATCAGTGCCCAGGAGTGCCACCCATCAGTGCCCATCAGTGCCACCCATCAGTGCCCAGCAGTGCCACCTATCAGTGCTGCCCAGCAGTGCCACCCAGCAGTTGCGCCCATTAGTGCCCAGCAGTGCCACCAGTCAGTGTGTCAGTCAGTGCCACCAGTCAGCACTGCCCATCAGTGTTGCCCATCAGTGCCTAGCAGTGCCCATCATTGCTGCATATCATCAGTGCCTCCTCATCAATGCCCATCAGTGCTGCTTCATCAGTGCAGCCTATCAGTGCCCATCAGAGCTGCCTATCTGTGCCACCTCATCAGTGCCCATCAATGCCCATCAGTGTTGCCTATCAGTGCCCATCAGTGCTGCCTATCAGTGCCCATCAGTGAAGGAGAAAAATTACCTGTTTGCAAAATTTTATAATAGAAACAAAGAAAAACTTTTTTTTGCAAATGTTTTGCTCTTTTTTTGTTTATAGTGAAAAAATTAAAAACACCCAGTGGCGATTAAATAACACCAAAAGAAAGCTCTATTTGTGTGAAAAAATGATAAAAATGTCATATGGGTACAGTGTTGCATGACCGTGCAATTGTCATTCAAAGTGCGACAGTGCTGAAAGCTGAAAATTGGCCTGGGCAGGAAGGGGTGTAAAAGTGGTTAACCTCATAGGTGTTCAGTATACTGCTTCCTTATTAGGACTCTTATGTTAAACAGGGAACATCTCATTAGATTCCAGCAGTAGACCAGGTCCTTGCTATTTATGGAACCATTGCCACTCCAAAGTGAACTAATAAGGGGAGCACTTTTTTGCCAGTTCATCATTATGGCCAGTGAAGAAACTCTTTACCAGGTGGAGAATATAACAGGGCCTTCTCTGCCTCTGCTGAACGATATATCAAAAAGTTTCTAGACTAGTTTTGTAACACACCAACAGATGGCAGCACAAGACTGTACGCACAGTCACAGGGAGCACCGACCTTCAGAAATCAGTGTGCCAAAAGACATCTTCCTGTGTACATCGAGAGCTGTGCAACTGGTGCTATTCTGACCATGTGCGTTATCACCTCTGCTATTTCATTAGGGACAGCAAGCTAGAAAAAAGAGCAAACATGAAATTCTGTGTGAAACTGGGCAATTCTGCCACGAAGACATGATTCACCAGTTTATGGCGATGCTTCAGTGAGTTGTTCGAGGTGTTTTGAGTGCCATGCACATTTCAGGAGTGGAAGAACATCATTGCAAGACGACAAGATATCAGGAAGACCTTCAACAAGCTCAAATCCCCAAAATTGTTGAAATCATTCGGCACCTGTGCATGTCGAGGATCATTACCAGTGCTGAAACTTAGGCATACAGGTTTCACTCAGATTTTCACGTTTTCCCTTTCTTCTAGCTTGTTGTCCATGATGAAATAGCAGACTTGGTAACTCATGTGGTCAGAATAGCACCAGTTGCACAACTCCCGATGTACACAGGATAATGTCTTTTGGCACACTGACTTATGAAGGTCGGTGCTCCCTGTGATTGTGCGCACAGCCTTGTGCTGCCATCTGTTGGCATGTTACAAAACTAGTCTCAAAACTTTTTAAATACCACTTTGTACTTATCGCTATTGCCGATAAGAATCACAGTCACAAAGCTAATCTGCTTGGTGGCTCTGAGGAAGTTCTCAGCAATGACACCTTGTTACACCAGACTTTCTGTATGAGAGAGAAGAAAGGAGCCTGCAGTGAGTTTGTAAATACGTCTCCCTCATTTTGACCTAGAAAAAAAATGCATTTCCAGAACCAATAAAAGTGAACAGGATAAACAAATGTACTTTTGCAATGCCAAGATAAAAACGTAAATCCCTGAGCTTGTAATCCACATCCCCTGTATGCATTTCCAGCCTTCATTTTAATTTAGACTGAAACATGTCTATTAAGGATCTTGATTCTTAAGTGGTACCATGTGAGTCCCCAACTATGCCCACCCTTTCCACCCAGCTCCTCCATTTATAGCAGCCATACTAAAGCTTCAATGAAAGACACATGAATAGAGGATGGGTGCATGATTGAGAGCTCCGCCCCCTTCATTCATAGATCATGTTTCATTCATAGAACCTGTAGTACTGGCTTCTATGAATGGAGGAGCTGGGTGGGTGGTCATAGGGGCGGGTGGTGGGTGGTCATACTGGTGGGCGGTGGGTGGTCATAGGGGCACTGGTCATAGGAGTGGGTGGTGGGTGGTCATAGGAGCAGGCAGCAGGGCCATGGATAAGGGGGTACCACCAATCTCCTGTACGGGGCCCAGGCCAGTAGGAGGGCCCAGATAGCTGGGTGAATTGGATATGGGCAGGGAGGGTGGTTGACACAGTGGGGGGGAGGGGGGGGGCAATTACTAAAAGCAATCCCCTGTATAGTTCGCTCTGCAGCAGCTGAAAGCTGGCTTCTTATCTTCTCTCTTCTGCTGGCTTTCAGTAGCTGCAGAGACAGTCATACAGGGGATCAGTTCCGCTGCCCAGGCCCCCCTGTGTGCTCCCACCCCCACAGAGCTGCTGGCTTTCCTCCTCTCCTTCCCACTGGCAAGCACACAATAGGATTCTTCCGGATGGAGAGTAGGGGAAAGGTCTGGTAAATATGTCACATTACCCATCCCCTTCCTTTCCTGAATAAACACAATGAGTGATTGGTACAGATCACTTTCTGTGCTCATTGATAACTGCAACTATGAAGGGGATTTAGGGCAGGGGGGGCCCTGTCACGTTGGTTGTAAGGTGGCCCCGTGGTATCTAACAGCAGCCCTGGCAAGCGGTGGTCATAGTGGCGGGCGGTGGGTGGTCATAGGGGCGGGTGGTCATAGTTGGGCACTCTGGATGAGTTCAAATGACAGCTCTCTTGGTTATATTAGACTTTGTGCAAATGCTACAAAAATTGTCATTTCTAAAGGCGTCTGGTATTTTTATTATGACTGTGAACCCAGCTGCATGTTATTTAATGTGGTTATGCACATGGGAGGGGGTTTATGCACGTATTTGTACACAACATTTGGAGCGCAGATTATGAGCATTTTTAACACATGTACACACATAAATGCATATTCTGGCCAGTAGAATGCATTTACACTGAATGCAATACACACATATACTCACATACATATGCAACATTAGAGGCATTTGTTTTCTGCTAGTTTCCGGCAGACAAAACGGCATATTTGGAGCATTACCGTGTGCATGAGGACTTACAGTGGCTGGGGTACGGGTGGGGAGATCGATGGAGCACAATATCAATGAAATCAGGAGCCAGGAGGGCTAGGCTTTAATTTTGCCTTGTTAACCCTGCCAATAACTCACTTCCTGACCTAGGGTGACAACTATACTGAGCATTGTAGTCACCCTAGGACAAGGAGTGTGTTAGGATTACATAACACTGTTTTAGGACTACATAACACCTCCGGCTCCTCTTCATTACAGCACAAGATGTTTTGTAGTCCCAAAAGATAGAAGGGAGCAATGTGAACTAGGGGCAGACTGATAACTCATGGGGCCCCCGGGCAATAGGGGATCATGGGGCCCCTGTGTCCTTGCCCAAACTCAAAAAAGCCTATGAAAAAGGTATCAGGGGCATCTCATGGGGCCCCCTACTTACCCCGGGTCCTTGGGCAGTGCCCGAGTTTCCAAATGGTCAGTCCGCCCCTGATGTGAACTGATAACAGTCCAGACACAGACAGCATAGGGAGTTATCAGCACACAAGAATTTCTGGCTGGATGAACATTTATTTTTGCTTGCACTTGTAGATATATTAAAATGCTTTCAATGGTAAATTTAAAAAACCAACATGGGGCAAGTACGTAAACAATAAAAAAAATATTGTTGGAGTTTACATACACCTTGACTGCAATCCAATTGTAACCCTACCATTAAAAGTGAACACTTGGAACTGACCTCCAGGAACAATCATGTTATGTAAATACATTTCAGTATTCCTCAATAGACACAATGGACATAAATCCAATCTGTGTGTGCTAAATGCTTTTACAAACCAAGATATTACCTTGTAAAAATAGTGGTGACATTGCTGTTTTGTATATATTGTATATTGTACTCACTCAATTTATTCAATTTTTGTTTGTTTTTTTGATCGCCCTTCAGAGGTGTGAAGAGTCTTCATAGGGCATATGTATGCACTTATTTAGTTTAACTATTACAGTGATTTATTTTAAATTTTTGAACGCTTAGTGCTCACAAAGTTTTAAGGGTTCACCTAGTGCAGTATCCATTTACATTAGTCTTTTAAGAGATGATATCCTCTTATATACGTGCAGCTCTGTGATTTCAGCCGATTGGGGATTTGCGAGGTTTTGTATATAGCTGTTTTGTATATAGCCTGTTCAGATAGCAGAACTATGGGAGGAACCCAGCAGTCTCCACCCACTACTGGCTACCTGCAGAAAGCTACAGAAGGGGGTGGAGACAAGACCAGTCACCCTACACAAAGAGAGAGAACAGCAGTGACTGGTCTTTAATACAGGAAGCTCCTGCACAGAAGCTGAAGAAGGTTTCACATCGGATTACGGCACAGATCTGGAAGAAATGCACAAAGCACACCAAGATTCAGGTAAGAAAACACATGCCTCTTGTATCTGGACAATATTTGCTTTTTTTCCTGGAGTACAGCTTTAACCCTAAAATGTAAACTAACACCTAACCCCCTAAAATCTTAAACCTAATATAAACTCCGTCATTAACCCTTACCATTAATTTAACACTTCCTATCCCTGACCACAAAAAAAAAAACCAGCCAAGATTTTGGTGTCAAATTATGATTCCATGGATACATTTAGTTGAAAAAAAGAGCAATATAGACTCTGCAGTATCTTCTGGTGCCACTAGAGGGCAAACTGTCACCATTTAAATGGGACACAGCCTATTCATCATTAACTATGACTTACACTTCCCAGAATTTAATTTATTTAGTTCAGGTACATATATAGCGCCATCAAATTACACACCTCTTTACATATATATTGAACATTCACATCAGTTCCTAACCCTCAAGGGGTGTACAGGCTCTAAAAAAAAAAATAATAATAAATAATAATAATAAATGCTTTTTTTACCAGCAAAACAATGTGCATTTATTATTTTTTTTGAAAGTGAACTTATCCTTTAAAGAACATTTTAAAAAGCTAATTAAAATCTAAACTGAAAGTATATTTTTGTCTTTGGAGTTTAAGGTCCCTAACTCACATTCATACATACACATACTAGGACCAATTTAGACAGGAGCCAATTAACCTACCAGCATGTCTTTGGAGTGTGGGAGGAAACCGGAGTACCCGGTGGAAACCCACACAGGCACAGGGAGAACATGCAAACTCCAGGAAGGTGTTGCCATGGATGGAATTCGAACCAGCAACCCTAGTACTGCCAGGCAGAAATGCAGAATTCACTGATTGATCCAAAATATAATTTATATAGGGGAGACTACAATTTAAATTTTTAATAAAATACATTTTTTAAAGTGAAGTGCAATACAGTGTCACTTATCACTACAATTTAAAAAATATGTAATTTTTTCAGGTTTTTCAAATAATTCAAAGAAAGATATTAAAAGTGAACATCTCTCATTTGCTTCCTTTATGGTGTGTGAAAACTACAATAAAAATGTTTGGTAAATCTGTTTAATAAGTGAAAAAAAACCTGTTGCATCTGCCACAAATCTGGTGAGTTGATATTGTCCTGTGCTGTCAGCTTGTGCTGCACTGTGATTATTTAGCATTTGTTCTCTATGTGGACTACAGAACATGTGCGCCTATGTAAGGGCCACATGAAAAGGTCTGGAGGGCTGGATTCGGCCCGCGGGCCTTGTGTTTGACACCTGTGCCTTAGAGGAAACCTTGAAAAAAATTTCAGATCTTGAGGAACCCATGAAAAAAATTTCAGGTCTTGAGGAATCCCTGAAATCATTTTCAGATCTACAGCTCACGATACATTAGCTCAATCAGTGAGTTGAAAATATAATAATAAATACTGCCCCAAACTACATCACCGACCTGATATCCATCTACCACCCAAAACGCATTCTCCGCTCCTCACAAGACCTCCAACTCTCCAGCTCCCTGGTCTCCTCCTCCCATGCCCGTCTCCAGGACATCTCCAGGGCTTCCCCCATCCTCTGGAACTCACTACCCCAATCCATCAGACTTTCACCTACCCTCTTCACCTTTAGGCGCACCCTGAAAACCCATCTCTTCAGAGAAGCCTACCCCGCCCTCACCTAACTGCTGATCTCCTCCGCTCCCCCCACCACTCCATCCCCCATAGCTATTTCCTCTTGTACCACTCTCCCCTCCCTCCTAGATTGTAAGCTGCAAGGAGCAGGGCCCTCGAACCCCTCGTGTATTTTATTGTATTATTACTGTACTGTCTCATGTATTGTCTCCCATTGTACTGTACAGCGCTGAGAAAACTGTTGGCGCTATATAAATGCTGTGTAATATTAATAATAGAAGAATACTCTACCTCTCCTGGTAACTGTTGCCAGTTCACAAGAACAATGGATGAGAAATTCCCTAATACGGTCACCTATTTCGGTGATACCTGTCAAAGAAGGAATTTCCCTTCACTCTGGGAAAAATACATTTTGCTTCCTGGAGAGTGTCTAGGACAGGAAGGCAGGAGAAAGCTTTCCAATGGGAACACAAATGACAATAAAAACCTTACAAAAAGTTCTAACCATCCCTTATTCTATTCAAATTTAAAAAAAAAAAATATTTAGAATGTCAGGCTTTTTTCTTTTCAAAAATGTTAAAGTATATTTACAAATTAAAATGATGACAAATAGCACTCACTAATCCTTTGCTGACATCTTTATATTTCATTTTCAAGACGTTTGTTGGTATAGTACAAATTAATGAAATGCCTATTGTGTGTTACTGGAATTTTGCTGAAATGCTTTCTTCTTGGGGCTGCCCTTGATTTCCCAGCATCTAGTTCTCTAACACTTGAAAAAGAAGCACTCCATTTAAATTCTGTGTCAGAATCAGACATGTGTAACTTCCTTCTCTTGTCCCCTGGTTGCCATTCAAAACAGAAACAAAGTTTTTTAAATGCTATATTGGCCATTTTTAATAGCAATGGATATGTCTGTCTTACAGGCAGGGTTTTTTTCAGCTGGAACACGGGGGAACACAATTCCAGCACCTCCAGCACTTGGGTGTGCTGGAGGGTCTACTGTTGCTGGATGTTGGGGGATCTCTTGTCACTGGAAGGGATCTACTTTAATGTAGGCATCTATTGTTGCTGGTGGAGAATCTATTGTTGCTGGGGGGGGGGCAATGTTGCTGAGGGTCAATTATAGCTGGGATTGATCTACTGTTGAGGGAGATGTCTATTGATGATGGCTGTTGGGAGATCTGTTGTTGCTGCTGGGGGTCTATTGTTGCTGGGGTGAATCTATTATTGCCAAGGTGGTATTTTCTTGTTATCATTAACAAACTCCATTCAAATTACTTACCACAAAATTATACTTGGTTCTGTATTCTATATAAGGGGCAGTACTGGGAGGTGGGTAGGGGGCAGTAAGGGGTGATTCAGAAAGGGGGAGTTCCTGCATCTATTCTCTGAGAAAAAAATCCCTGCTTACAGGAAACCAATGGCAGCAAAAGAAAAGTACAAATGGTTAAGTTCAGAGGGTATATAAATACTACAGTTGAAATAAAAATATAAATAGATGACATATATAATTATGTCTGAATTCCACAACGGTAGCCTGGAGTTAATTGGCTCATTGTGTCAGCTCTGCACGTGCAATAATGGCTTGAAAAACTGGACTGACTAGGATTTCAGTAAAGTTCTTCCAAGTGATGATGATGTCATAGGCATACTAGTGCTAATAATATTAATCAATCCAGGCAGAAGAACAATACAAAGAACATAGACATGAAGCTCATTTTGATCTGAACTCTGGGCAAAATGCAAAGCAAATATACACTCTTCAAAAAAATTAAAGGAACACTTTGAAAACACATCAGATCTCAACAGGGAAAAATATCATTCTGGATATCTATACTGATATGGACTTAGCAATGTGTTAGGAACCTAAGGATGCCCCATCATTTGATGGAAATGAAAATTATTAACCTACATAAAACTGCAAAGGCACCCCGAAAATCAAAGTGAAAAAATTACGCAGCTAGCTAGTCCATTTTGCTGAAATTTTATTGCAGCAACTCAGAATGGTACTTAGTAGTTTGTATGGCCCCCACATGCTTGACAACGTTGGAGCATGCTCCTGATGAGACAACAGATGGTGTCCTGAGGTATTTCCTCCCAGATCTGGACCAGGGCATCATTGAGCTCCTGGACAGTCTGAGGTGCAACCTGGCGGCATGAGATTGACTAGAACATGATATCCCAGAGGTGTTCTATTGGGTTTAGGTCCTGGAATCTCCTCCATGCTCTTGAGACTGTGCTGGAAGACACAGCAAACCTTCTGGTAATGGCATGTATTGATGTGCCATCCTGGAGGAGTTGGACTACCTGTGCAACCTCTGTAGGGTCCAGGTATCGCCTCATGCTACCAGTAGTGACACTGACCCTATCCACATGCCAAACTAGTGAAAAACAGTCAGGAAAGATGGGTAGGGAAAAAAATGTAATTGGCCTCCACCTGTAAAACCATTCCTGTTTTTGAGGTTGTCTCATTGTTTCCCATCTAGTGCACCTGTTGTTAATTTCATTAACACCAAAGCAGCTGAAACTGATTAACAACCTCCTCTGCTACTTAACTGACCAGATCAATATCCCAGGAGTTTAATTGACTTGATGCTATACTCTGATTAAAAAGTGTTCCTTTCATTTCCTTGAGCAGTGTAAATATATATTTATATACACAGTATCTCACAGAGTACACCCCACACATTTTTATAAATATTTTATTATATCTTTTCATGTGACAACACTGAAGAAATGACACTTTGCTACAATGTGACGTAGTGAGTGTACAGCTTGGATAACAGTGTAAATTTGCTGTCCTCTCAAAATAACTCAACACAGCCATTAATGTCTAAACTGCTGGCAACAAAAGTGAGTACACCCCTAAGTGAAAATGTCCAAATTAGGCCCAATTAGCCATTTTCCCTCCCCGATGTCATGTGACTCCTTAGTGTTACAAGGTCTCAGGTGTGAATGGGGAGCAGGTGTGTTAAATTTGGTGTTATCGCTCTCACTCTCATACTGGTCACTGGAAGTTCAACATGACACCTCATGGCAAAGAACTCTCTGAGGATCTGAAAAAAAGAATTGTTGCTCTACATAAAGATGGCCTAGGTTATAGGAAGATTGCCAAGACCCTGAAACTGAGCTGCAGCACGGTGGCCAAGACTATACAGCAGTTTAATAGGACAGGTTCCACTCAGAACAGGCCTCGCCATGGTCGACCAAAGAAGTTGAGTGCACATGCTCAGCGTCATATCCAGAGGTTGTCTTTGGGAAATAGACGTATGAGTGCTGCCAGAATTGCTGCAGAGGTTGAAGGGGTGGGGGGTCAGCCTGTCAGTGCTCAGACCATACGCCACACACTGCATCAAATTGGTGTGCATGGCTGTCATCCTAGAAGGAAGCCTCTTCTAAAGATGATGCACAAGAAAGCCCGCAAACAGTTTGCTGAAGACAGGCAGACTAAGGACATGGATTACTGGAATCATGTCCTGTGGTCTGATGAGACCAAGGTAAACTGATTTGGTTCAGATGGTGTCAAGCCTGTGTGGCGGCAACCAGGTGAGGAGTACAAAGACAAGTGTGTCTTGCCTACAGTCAAGCATGGTGGTGGGAGTGTCATGGTCTGGGGCTGCATGAGTGCTGCTGGCACTGAGGAGCTACAGTTCATTGAGGAACCATGAATGCCAACATATACTGTGACATACTGAAGCAGAGTATGATCCCCTCCCTTCGGGGACTGGGTCGCAGGGCAGTGTTCCAACATGATAACGACCCCAAACACACCTCCAAGACAACCACTGCCTTGATAAAGAAGCTGAGGGTAAAGGTGATGGACTGGCCAAGCATGTCTCCAGACCTAAACCCTATTGCGCATCTGTGGGGCATCCTCAAAAGGAAGGTGGAGGAGCGCAAGGTCTCTAACATCCACAAGCTTCATGATGTCGTCATGGAGGAGTGGAAGAGGACTCCAGTGGCAACCTGTGAAGCTCTGGTGAACTCCATGCCCAAGAGGGTAAGGCAGTACTAGAAAATAATGGTGGCCACACAAAATATTGACACTTTGGGCCCAATTTGGACATTTTCACTTAGGGGTGTACTCACTTTTGTTGCCAGCGGTTTAGACATTAATAGCTGTGTGTTGAGTTATCTTGAGGGGACAGCAAATTTACACTGTTATACAAGCTGTACACTCACTACTTTACATTGTAGCAAAGTGTCATTTCTTCAGTGTTGTCACATGAAAAGATAGAATAAAATATTTACAAAAATGTGAGGGGTGTACTCACTTTTTGTGAGATACTGTATATGTGTGTGTGTATATTATTTGTGTATATATATACATTTTTTTCATTATTGTGTATGTATGTATTAAGGAGAGCTGCTGACTCCGCACAGGTAATTTATCGCTGCATAATAAACTGACGGCTGTTTGTTTTACTGATTGCTTGTTATTTTTCAAGAGTTAAAAACAATTGTAGACCACTTCTCTCCTCATTAGGAGAAGCAGTCTACACTGCTTCATAAACAGGCACTCAGAGGAAAGCTGTCTCCTCTAAGAATGCCAGAGAACTCAGTAGCGGCCATTTACCTCTGCATGATAAAAGAACACCAAAATACCTAAAGGTTTCATGAGTAAAATACGTCACATTTTGATGAAATAACTCATCCTTTTTTGTGAATTGCAAAAAAAGTTTTAAAAAATTTATGAGTTATTTTATCTCAGATTTTAAGAGGAAAATAACTCTATGACAATCTGAGGTATAAACCTGGTTACTTGGTGCTATTGCATTCCCTGAGAGTAGAGTTCTAGAGGAAGCTGGTTTTCTGCTAGGTACCCTACCATGGGAATTTGGGTTTAGCTGCAGGCTGCCCCCAATTCATTCAACGGGTACTCAGGATAGATGCTGGGTGAGAAGGAATGAAAAAGTGAGAGAAGCTCAAAGCACCAGGTAGCTGGAAGCAGAGGTGATGATGAGGGTGCAGCAATGGCACAGCAGGGTTTCAAATTGTAGATACCACACAGACTGGAGTAATGTAGTGGCACGGCAGAGACCTAGACAGTGAATGCAGGGCAGGCTTCAGAAGTAGTTATAGTTGAGGGTGTTCAGAGGATGTGGGTGCAGCAAGGACTGTGGATGCATCTGGGGTGCAGCAGACATGCAGCAGAGACTGAGGATGCAGCAGAGGCAGCAAGTGTAGCACCAGAGACTGTGGATGCAGTTGGGACCTGTGATGTGTCTGAAGTGATTGTGGATGGTGAGGGGGGGGCCCAGGTTCAAAGTGGGATTGGGTACTGTCAAACTAGGTTCCCTGCTCTCAGAAAAAAAAATCAAATACATGAAAAAAAGTTCTGCTTAAATCCTTAGTGTTTTTTAGCTCCACCCAAAAGGGGAAGTTTGGCTTTAAGGCTTCGTCCCCCGCTCCCTGTTAAGGATTGGCACCTTTGGGGAGCAGGGGGGGGGGGAATGGGTACCCAAATTTGACAGATACCTGCTCAAACTTTTGCTGCAATCACCTAGGTGAACGGAAGCAGAAGTTGTCCTCCCTCCCTCCCCATAGTCTTCTGGGACACATGACAGGTCCTTAACCTCCCTGGCGGTATGATTATTTCAGATTTTTGGTGCTGAAAGCGGTACCATTATTTTGCATGGAAATATGTAGTTTTTTTATTGTAGGCCTGTAATTTTTAGGAATAACTCATTAAAATCTGTCCGAGCAAGAGTCTAGTAAACATTCCGGATATGATAAAACTTGAAACACAAAATCATAAATTATAATTTAATAAATAATCATAAAAAATAATAATATAATAATAATAAATTTAATTCAATAATATAATCAAACCAAAAACACTGAAATTTGAAATAGAGCGCCAAGTTCGCACATCACTGAGCAAAGTCGCAGAATCGTTTTCAGTGTCTGATGATGAATTTCCCCACAAATCATTATCACTCAATTCTGCAAGTGGTTCTGATTTACTATCACTGTTCTCTAGCCGGTCTAAAACCGATTTTGACCTAAAGGGACGCTTTTTGGACGCCATGGACTTTTCTTAGTTTCCAGGCAGAAAGAACAGTCAAAATGCAGGCAGGGCACAGGACAAAGCACTCGGGACAAAATGTATGTGAAATGCTTTGAAACAGCAATGTTTTACTATGTAATAATCGTTTTAAAAAAAATTTCATTTTTTAACATTTTCAAATTTGCCGCTGGTTCCGGCGCCCATACGTCCCGACATCACAGGGACAGGAACACGGAAGACAGATGCCGGCCTCGGCCAGAGGAGATGGCCGGGGATGCTGTAGGGGGACACATCACGGGAGCAAAGGACAAGGTAAGCGCTGCAGTGAATCCATGTGCAGCGCTGCATGGTAAGCCCGAGTGTAGCTCGGGGTTACCGTTTTTGGTACTGACATTTTACCCCGAGCTACACTCGTGAATACCGCTAGGGAGGTTAAAGACTACGGGGCCGTTCACAAAGTGCAGCACTACTCGTTCATGTGCAGTGGGTACCCGGCTGTGAAGCCAAAAGCTGTCAGATGGGTTCCAACACCGAAGATGCCGGCGCAGGGGACACAGGACAGCCAGTGAACCCGGCCAGTGTGAACACACCAATGGATCAGGGGACAGGTGAGTATCTCTTTTTTAAAAGATAGCAGCTACAGCTTTTGTAGCTGCTGACTTTTATTTCTTTTTTTAAATTTGACTGAACGTTAAACACACAAAATTATTAATTATTAAACTGACATGCATTATACGTTTTTCCTGTGTAGTCCAGATTGACTTCAGGTCTACACTGCATTTCCAGTTATATGATCTTTGGGGATCTTTACTTAAATATCTGAACTAAATGTATTAATACTGCTTGGTTACAGAGGTATGTCTATTGAAATGCAAGAGCATGTTGGTACCATTCCAGAAGAGATGACTAAGATAAGAGCTGAAATAAATGTCACTGCTTCATCTAGTAGGTCAAGCCCCATCTGTAAATCCTCAGGCAATATTCAGGTACGCTGGTAATTTTAACCCGAACCATTATGAAACAGTGGAGATGAAGTTAATAAAGCAAAGGTATGATCTCACAGCTGCCAAAGTATGTTGGATCATCCATTTCAGGAAACACTTGTCTTGATCACCATACATAGTTCAAATGTGAAATGAAAAAAAATTTATTATGGAGAGAATAGCATAGATTTCTAATGAAAAGAAATAGTGGTCTAGTGATAGACAAGAACTTGATGATAAGGTCTTTACATACAGGGGTCATTTCACTAAGCTGTATGAGTTAGTTAAAGGAAATTGTAATTTTATCTCACAAAAAAAATTGTCATCTCAACTTTCAATTCACATGCATTAATATCATATATTACTTAAGTGTTGCACACCTTTATGTATCATGAACTCCAAGCACAAAAGCCCTGTTTCCACTTAACCGCTCCTATCCCTTAAGTATTTAAAAATTCCCACAATCGCTTACCTGAATCCACAGTTGTGTGACCCTCCGCAGTACCTCTTCTGCTAGTGGAGGCCAGTTATCACTAGCTGAGTGTTACTACAGCCTTGATTCTCCACCAGCAATGACCATGCTGGCCAAGGGCCCCTCTCACCATCCTCCTGCACAAGAACAAGATAGGGTACACATATACCTGTAATGTGGAGAACCTCTTTCATCTTTGATCACTCACATTATCCCTACCTGAGGCCTACCTCCAGAAATAAGGAATTTCCACACGTTCAGTCTATTAACTTTTTTTTCCTGCAGTGGAAACATAATGAACAGCTCTTGGCCAAAACACCCTTCACCTCTGCCTCTTTAGACCTGACATCAATATCTCTGCACAGTGCAAGTTTAACATTAACACAGAATGGTCGCCTAGCTCTTCCACTGTCCTCACTGTAGGTTCTCAATAACTGGGTTCTCCAACAGAGCCTGCACCAGGCCTACCCCAAAGAATTGACTTTCTACGTCTACAGGGTTACATGGCAGTATACTAGGAGTAAACTTTTCCCAACTCCTTCTGCCCCAGGCTCTTTTGACTCTAGATTGCAGGGGACTAAGCTAGTTCCACCCACCATATCCACCCAGGAGCAGGGTTTCCCTAAAAGTGGTACTATCCTGTCCTTACATGCTCACCTGCTGCTGACTGGTCTACAGGAACCTGTTGAGATGAAAGCCTCACAGAAAAGCACTTATATCACCAGAAAGCATTGTGAGAACTGCATGAAGCACCCACTCACACTACAAACTAGAAGAAGGAAGATATGGTACAAGGCCACTCACATCACAGCAGTTTCCGCTAAGAAATTGGGTGTTTTGGTTATTTTTTTTTTAATTACAAGTTGTAGTTAGTTGGGTTTGAGAAAACAAATGTTGCCTGGAGTTGAGTTATAGGTCACTGATCTGGAACAAGCATGCAACTATTAAAGTTACATGAATTTCAAAGCTCCTTATCTGTATATTTGTTGTGGGTCAGTGACTCAGAAAGTATTATAAGATTATAAGTTTGGATCAATACAACAGCAGCATTTTCAAAAGGAGAGTCCAGTAATGTTAGCCTCAAGGTTTTCCAGGCACAATTAACTGAATCGTATTAGGAATGTTGGCTGTTGCTCCAGACAAACTGCTAGCAAGCTTTACTAGCCCTTAGCAGTACTTACTGAAAATTTTGTGCATACTTCCTGCACTCCTTGCCCTTCAGAAAATGTGTACAAGCTAAAGTTGTTGTGTGTAGACCAAGGTACATGTTTATCAATTTTTGTGTTCCACTTGATCAGATTATCACATTTATACTTTCATGCTTGCCTTATTAGAGTCACCTAAAACTGTGCTTAGTGTCCACCAGGGGTTTCCACCACTTTTTTTCAACCAAGGGTTTCCACCACTCCCTCAGTACCCAGGTGCATCAGCTTTATGTAATAAATCCAATTGCACCTTCATTCAAGGTTTTATTGGGATTTTATGTGATAGACCAACACAAAGTGGCACATAATTGTGAAGTGGAAGGAAAATGATAAATGGTTTTCAAAACTTTTTACAAATAAATATCTGAAAAGTGGGCCGTGCATTTGTATTCATGGGGGATAGTCAATACTTTGTAGAACCATCTTTCGCTGCAATTACAGCTGTAAGTCTTTTTGGGTATGTTTCTACCAGCTTTGCACATATAGAGAGTGCAATTTTTTAACATTCTTCTTTGCAAAATAGCTAAATCTCTGTCAGATTGGATGGAAAGTGTCTGTGAACAGCAATTTTCAAGTCTTGCCACAGATTCTGAGTTGGATTTAGGTCTGGACTCTGACTGGGCCATTCTAACACATGAATATGCTTTAATCTAAACCATTCCATTGTAGCTCTGGCTGTATGTTTAGGGTCGTTGTCCTGCTGGAAGGTGAACCTCCACCCAGTCCCAAGTCTTTTGCAGACTCTAACAGGTTTTCTTCTAAGGTTGCCCTGTATTTGGCTCCATCCATTTTCCCATCAACTCTGACCAGCTTCCCTGTCCCTGCTGAAGAAAAGCATATTTCACAGTGGGATGGTGTGTTCAGGGTGATGTGCAGTGTTAGTTTTCCACCACACATAGCATGTATTTTGCTTTTAGGCCAAAAAGCTCATTTTTGTTCTCATCTGACCAGGGCACCTTCTTCCAAATGTTTGCTGTGACCCCCACATGACTTCTTGCAAACTGCAATCGAAACATCTTATGGATTTCTTTCAACAATGGCTTTCTTCTTGCCACTGTCACATAAAGGCCAGATTTGTGGAGTGCACGACTAGTAGTTGTCCTGTGGACAGATTCTCACACCTGAGCTGTGGATCTCTGCAGCTCCTCCAAAGTTACCATGGACCTCTTGGCTGCTTCTCTGATTAATGCTCTCCTTGCCCGGCCTGTTAGTTTAGGTGGATGACCATGTCTTGGTAGGTTTGCAGTTGTGCCATACACTTTTTTCTATTTTAGGATGATGGATTGAACAGTGCTCCGTGAGATGTCCAAAGCTTGGGATATTTTTTTATAACCTAACCCTGCTTTAAACTTCTTCATAATTTTACCCTGACCTGTCTGGTGTGTTCCTTGGCCTTCATGATGCTGTTTGTTCACTAATGTTCTCAAACAAACCTCTGAGGGCTTCACAGAACAGCTGTATTTATACTGAGATTAAATGACACACAGGTGGACTCTATTTACTAATTAGATGACTTCTGAAGGCAATTGGTTCCACTAGATTTAGAGGTATCAGAGTAAAGAGGGCTGAATACAAATGCATGCCACACTTTTCAGATATTTATTTGTAGAAAACTTTTTTTAAACCATTTATCATTTTCCTTCCACTTCACAATTATGTGCCACTTTGTGTTGGTCTATCACATAAAATACCAATAACATACATTTACGTTTTCGGTTGTGACATGACAAAATGTGGAAAATTTCAAAGGGTATGAATACTTTTTCTAGGCACTGTATCTGGTGAATGTTTTGTGAGGATGGTGGTGATCCACATGGTGATTGGATGAAGAGGATTGGAGAAGCACAATATATCCGGCATGTTGTGGAATGCAACAATGAATATAGACTGTAATTGGACACTTTAGGTTGTGAAGCATCCGGCACTTTTATTAGGGGCACAGAGCACTTTAACCACCTCCCACCATATAGTAATATGATGGGCGCAAGGTTGTTCTCTCGTTCTTGGAGGACGTATGACGTCCTCCCATTCTCACCGCGCATGCACGGCTCAGGGAGCACGCAGCGCGGCGATCGGCGGTGCGCTGTGTCCCTCAGACACAGCGGATCACCGATCCACAGAAAGAGCCGAAGATGTGGACTCAGTCATGTGATCAGCTGTGTCCAATCACAGCTGATCACATGTAAACAGGGAAATGCAAGGTATTGGCATTTCTCTCCTCTCGAACTGTCACGCTGATAGCTCGAGATGAGAGCCGGTAATTGGCTTTCCGCAGAGGGGACATGTACACTGATGATCAGGGCACTGATGATCAGTGTGCCCTGATGATAAGTGTAGCTCCAGCAGTGCCACTTGTCAGTGTCCATCAGTGCCTTGTGTCAGAGCTCATCAGTGCCATGTGCCAGTGCCCATCAGTGCCACATCAATGCCACATATCAGTGCCTACCAGTGCACATCAATGCCACATATCAGTGCCCATCTGAGCTGCCTTTCAGTGCCAGTCAGTGCCGCCTAACAGTGCCAGTCAGTGCCGACTATCAGTGCCATATATCAGTGCCATGTATCAGTACTGCCTTTCAGTGCCCATCAGTGATGCCTGTCAATGCCCATCAGTGCCACCTACCAGTGCCTCCTCATCAGTGCCATCTATCAGTGTCCATCAGTGCAGCCTATCAGTGCCCATCACTGCAGCCTCATTAGCGCACATCAGTGAAGGAGAAAAATCACTTATTTACAAAATTTTATAACAAAGACTAAGAAAAAACTTTTTTCTTCCAACATTTTCAGTGGTTTTCGGTTTGTTTAAGAAAAAATAAAAAACCCAGAGGTGATTAAATACCACCAAAATAAAGCTCTATCTGTCACAAAAAAATGATAAAAATTTCATATGGGTACAGTTTTGCATGACCGCGCAATTGTCATTCAAAGTGTAATAGCGCTGAAAGCTGGAAATTGGCCTGGGCAGGAAGGGGGTAGAAGTGTCCTGTAGGCTAGTGGTTAATGTTGCTGTCTGATATTTTGGCACTTATGTATATATTTTTGTATATGGATTAAAGAGCTGTATATATGAATTTATTATGGAACAAAATTCGTCAGATTCAGTAGGGACTGGCCTGATTTCAATCCATGTATGGGCACAGTGGTTTTACAGAAGTTGATCTACCAATCGATTTCTATACAACCACCCTATCTCATTTGCCAGGCTCGATCAGCACGCAGGCAATAGCATGCAATGCTTATAAGTGTATTCTGACAGTGGGAAAGTTTCCCTGCTGTCAGAATACATTAACTCAATGGGGATCATGTCAGGTTTTTTTTTCAACCCATTGGTTGAACAAAAAAATAACTGACTCATCTATGGGCTGCTCTAGTCTCAAAGGAGTTTTTACTCTTCATGAAATAATGAAATGATGAAGCATCAACAAAGCTGCATTACAGTGAACATTCTTGTCAGCGAAGTGAGTAATAATAAAATAACACGTATTATGTTCACTTCCTTTTAATAAGGATATTTTAGACAAAACAGGTTGGGTGGGTGAAGAGTTTTGTCATGGACAATAATAGTATAGCTGTAAAACATACACGTCACTAGAAGGAACATCCTCAATAATAAATGAATACTGTTCACAAATGATTACGAAAGCACAAAAAGATGAGACAAAAGCATTTCAGGAGCCTCCTCATATCAGTTAACCACAGAACATAATATTATCGCAATAAAAAACAAAAAAGAAAACCTAAGTAAAACTGAATCAATTTCTCAAAAATAGTGGTTAATGCAAAACCGGTAATACAAATGCTCTGACATTTGAAGAAAGGGGACAAGACAAAATAATAGTAGGGTAGCAGCTTGATCCTGGCTTTCAGAAAAACTAAAGCCCTGTGTACAACTTAGAACTAGGATCAATGGTTCTCATTAGGCACAAAAGAACCAATCTTAGCACAAGCACAGGTAATGGTATCTGCTCCTAATCAGCAGTATTAGTCTTTACACAATGGTGAACCTAACAGGTTCGCTTTAATATCCTTGGGATGATAACACCAAATAAAAAAAAAAAAATGTTTGGGTCTCCATTTGGGTCTCCATCTTCATTTGGGTCTCCATTATAGTATAAGATGTAGTCATTCCATTCTATTTAAAAAAAAATATTTCTGGTATACAAAAACAATTTCAAATAAGGGTTCAAGAACCATGGCACACTGACATTTAGGGTGCCTATGTAAAAACGCTATGCACCTCTTCTTAAAAGGAAACACCTGAAAAACCAAATAAGGCACAAATAGGACACATTTTCACACACTTTAGAAACTGACAAAAAGGAAAGCCTAGAATGAAATAAACAACTCAGACACTGGATGGTGGATAACTGGAAATGAGTATTATGGATGTATATCTAAGTTATAGGTTTTTGGATTAAGGAGACCATACAATATATGAGATATAGGAAATGATGCTGAAGGAGTGCTTGATGCCTTATGTCAAGAATGGCGGAGTCAATGTGATGACATGGGGCTACTTTGATGCCAGTATCGTGGGGATTTACAAAGAGTACAAGGAACAATGAACCAGAAAGAATACCATTGCAAATTACCAAGTCATGGCATCCCTTTGTGGTGGTTGATTGAAACAGCAAGACAATGATCTAAAGCACATCTGTCAAACACAAGGCCCGCGGGCTGAATCCAGCTCACCATGCCACTTCATGTGGCCTTCGCATCTCTCCTGCAGCTGCAGCACCCCCCTTGTATCTGCCCCCCACTTTGTCTCAGTAGTCAGCAGAGGAGAGGACAGAACTCCTCCACCAGATCCTGGCTTCTCCATGCGGGTGTGGAGAGACTCATCTCTACCCCCCCACCCCATCTCAGCAGCTGGCAACAGAGAGGAGAAGAGAACTCCTCCTACAGATCCTGCACCTCTGTGCAGTGGATACACACCCTCATGTCCACCTCCTCTGGTCTCAGCATTCAGTAGACTCCAGCAGTTGACTCCAGCCCTCCTCTGCTCCTCCTCCAGACTCTGCACTTTCTGCTTCTCAGCTCTGCTCACAGCTTCTTCCCAACAGCAGCACAAGGTAAGGGGTGGGGGTGTACCGTGATGTAAGGGAGAGCAGCGCTACCCCCTTAAGAGCCGCTGAATATTTTTGGGTTCCCTGTCTGTTCTGAGCCTGATTTGTAAGCACAGCCCCTGCTGACACCACCATAAAACCTTGACCAAGAGAATCCCCTGGCCCTGGAACACAAAGTAATCAAACAGTTTAAGGTGAACCAATAATTTGATTGTATTGAGATCCAAGTAAAAGAAATAGTACAAGCACAAAAGAGATAACAGTAAGCGTGTACAGCAGCTAGAGACACAGCAAGGCTTAGCCAAATGATCAAGCACAGTACCACTTTAGTACAAACCCAAAATGTCCTGCCGAACCAGAGTTTAAACGCCAATCTCCACACTGAGATATCTTTCCCTGAAGAATTCAAGAATTTGGGTTAACTCACTTTTATTTCTCAATGTCTGGAAACAGGGTTTAACTCAGAAGATGGATATACAGATGTCATTGTCCCCTTTAATATCATCCCAGGATATAAAAGAAAACAACTGTTCTGCGTGCTTGTTGAGGCCCTAGTTGGTGCACATTAAGGTTTTTTGCTTGAGAACAAGATTTATTGAAGAAGGAAAAGCCCCGTAGTCGGAAAAATGTGCCCTGACTGATGGTAGCAGAACTAGAAAAAGGGTCTCTTAGTGGAAGCAGGTAAAGGCAAGGATCAATATAGATGAGGAAGGGGAGGGAGTAGACTCCAATAGAATTTGTATTCCAATAGGTAGGAAATTGACCTGATAAAGCAAGCTCCTTTATGGCTATATTATGTTGGAGATGAAGTATTAACAGTGTCACTGTCTCCAAAAACACATGTGCTGCAGGAGTAGTCTTGCATTCAGAGCAATGGGAGATGGGAGGACACTGAAGCTGTAGGCCACAGTACTGAATTGGGCTAGGAAGTCAGTGTTTCAAGTGGTAGACTGTGATGCAAAGTGTACTGCACTGATATACCTGAGAAAACAACAGGATATCTGGTAATTGAAGACAATTTGGGTTGTGGAACCCTCTCACCAAGTCTGTAGTCTCAGCAGGGTAACCTTGTTTTTAGAGGTACAGTATGAAAAATTAATGAAAATGTAACACACATGCAAACTGCACACAAAATTGCATCCATTTTTATAAAATGAAAAGGTGATAAATGTATTTAAAACTGAACCCCAGAGAGCCATTAATCATTTCCTCCAGATGTACACATATATGTGTCCTCGGCGGGTGGACTTAAACACAGAGAGGCTGCGTATATGCGTCCCTATGTAAACATTTTACTGTGCTGAAGGAACACTCCCTGTGCACTCCCAGCACAGTAGCCAGCAGGCACTGGAAAGTTCCAGATGCATACTTGCAATAGGGAGCTTTCCGATCATGTGGCCACTGTGACTGCCACTTACAGTGGTCACATGATCAAACCGCCCACCTCCCAACATTTAGAACCTCTTAAAGGGCTGGGAGGAGGCAATGGGAAGGGGTTAATATATATGTAGCACTACCCTTATATGGCCCACTGGTAATAGCAGATTCTTCCCCAATAGTATAGAGGCTGCCCACCACCACAAGCAGCAGTCCATTCACATTGGCTCCAGTAACACAGTCTAGGGGATGTCTTTTTAAGATTTATTACATGAAAAAACTTGTGTGAATGTGTTCTTCTCCCCCAGCTGAGAACATGAGGTAACTTTCTGAACAGGCTAAGATCTCACAGCTGGAGACCATAAGGCAAGTTTCTGGGCAGTCTAAGGCCTCACAGTTGAAGACCATGAGGCAATATTCTTTGACATAAGGTTACCTTGCGTCTATGCACAACTACTGGTAGCCAACGTGTTTTCCAGAACACTACATAGTCTGCAGGACAACTGCCACCTTCCAGCTTCCTCTGGAGACAGTTCAGTGAGTGAAACAGTCCTTCTCTTGACCATATCCCTTGTAGTAAGGTCCTGCAATCAGCTTCTAAGCAGATCAATCCACACCTTTAGCCCCGACACCTGTGAGGCCTCAAGAACAGCTGCACAGCCCATGGGCTGCCAGAGGGCAGCAGCCTCTCAGGCTCTGGAATCCTCCTGGGGAGAGGGAACCCAACTCTTCAGTGCCTCAGACTATTTATAACCCTTCCATCCCCCTTCTGGACACTCCTCTCCAAAGTCTGGCATGATCTCCCGCCCCAACCTCTGGAAGCTTCTTCCAAAGGCAGGGGGAAGCAACCAAACACCCAGCCTGTGAAACCCTGAAAAGAGCAGGACAAACAACCACTTCTCCCTTGATTACAGAAGGAGCTAAAAAAAATGTAATTCTATGCTAGGAGGGTGCTACATATAGTTAATGCAAGTATCTTAGTCTGTTATGATATTATCCTCATATAATCCCCTAACAAGCAGGATGCAAACTGAAAGATGGAGAACCACACTCTCAGCCTTTCAAGGCTCTATTGTTTTACACAGTACTGTCTGTTCAATCCTGTGGATGTACTTACAGCAGGGGAGAACAGAGGGATGATCTTATTGGTGTGCTGCTATACCTTTGTTGTCCAATTCCAGGCTGGATCTGACTGTACTGATCAACTGTAAAGTCGTCAGCAAAGATGTCAAGAACCTGGTTGTGCTGTCAGACAGAGCCTCTTGGATTAGGAGACTGTCTAATGATGGCCAGAGAAAATAATTAACTTTATATACAGGTATGTCTGATCGACCCCATTATACCTATCATTCTGTTTCAAATGCCAATGTATGCAAAGACATACCTCCTTAGACTCCTTAGACCCAGTCTGCACAGACAGAATGGCTATTTGCTGACTTGGCACCATCCACAGGCAGCCTAACTCTACCATAAGAAGGAAGTGTAAACCAATGCAATTTTACTTCGGCTACTTCCCAATTCCTCCACCTAACCTCCTCTTTCGCGCTCACACAGCACACTCAATCCTCCACCCACCTCGGAGGGAACACCCTGGACCTTGTCTTTTCCCACCTCTGTACCCTCAACCAGTTCTCGCACACCCCCTTCCCTCTCTCCGACCACCACCTCATCACCTTCTCCATCCCCCCTTCCCCCAACTCCCCCCCTCAAAAACGCCAAACCATCACCAGCCGCAACCTCCGCAACCTGAACCCGGCCCCCCTCCACTCTGCCGCCGACCGCCTACACGACAGCATCCTCCCACTGTCATGTCCTGACATAGCCACCACCTTGTACAATGACTCACTGTCAGCTGCCCTAGACTCTCTGGCACCCCTAACCACACGCATCATCAAACCCAGACCGCTTCAACCGTGGCAGACCGACAGCACTAAACGCCTCAAACGTCGCAGTCGCGCACTGGAGAGACTGTGGCGCAAAACCAGGTCCCCTCATACTTTCTCCCTCTACAAATCTGCATTTCTTATCTACACCTCCTCCCTCCACGCCGCCAAGCAGGCCTACTTTGTTAACCTAATAAACACCCTCTCCTCCTGCCCCCGCCGACTCTTCTCCACCTTCAACTCCCTGCTCTCCCCCCCCCCTCCTCCACTCAGTACCTCTCTCACCGCCCACGAGATTGCCACCCATTTCCACAACAAGATTGACGCTATCCGTAAGGACATCGTCAACTTGCAATCTACCTCCCCACCTAGCCTCCTCGCCCCCGTCACCCCTTCATCTCCCCCCTCCTCTGCCCTCACAACCGCACTGCCCCCCTCCTCTCCCAATGCCCCGCCCACCATAACCCCCCTCGCACTGCACTCCCTCAGCCCTGTCACTACTGAGGAAGTCGCCAAAGTCCTCTCAAAAGCCCGCCTCACTACCTGCCCCCTGGACCCTATCCCCTCTCAACTCCTCCGGTCACCCCCCTCTTCCCTCATCCGCTCCCTCACCCACATCTTCAATCTCTCCCTCTCTACTGGCGTATTCCCCTCCCCCCTAAAGCACGCGCATATCACCCCCATCCTCAAAAAGCCCTCCCTGGATCCCGCGGACCCCAACAACCTCAGACCCATCTCCCTGCTGCCACTCACCTCCAAGCTCCTTGAACGCTTAGTCTACGATCGCCTAAGCTCCCACCTTACAGACAATAACCTCCTTGACCCTCTACAGTCCGGCTTCCGTCCCCTACACTCCACTGAAACTGCCCTCCTCAAAATCACTAACGACCTACTCAACGCCAAAGCCAAGGGCGACTACTCTGTCCTCCTTCTCCTGGACCTCTCTGCGGCCTTCGACACAGT
Organism: Staurois parvus; assembly: GCF_062004578.1. NCBI lineage: Eukaryota > Metazoa > Chordata > Amphibia > Anura > Ranidae > Staurois > Staurois parvus. The sequence continues at coordinate 2,197,559 of NW_028318332.1, forward strand.
TGACCACCCCCTCCTCCTTAATAAACTACTCTCCCTTGGCATCGGAGATACTGGCCTCTCTTGGTTCTCATCCTACCTATCCCGACGCTCCTTCAGTGTCACCTACAATGGTGCCACCTCCCTCTCCCTCCCCCTCTCTGTTGGGGTCCCCCAAGGCTCTGTCCTTGGACCCCTTCTCTTCTCCATCTACACCTCCTCCCTGGGCAAACTCATACAATCTCAGGGCTTCAACTATCACCTCTATGCTGACGACACCCAAATCTACCTCTCCACCCCTCACCTCACCCCCACTATCTCCGCCCGCATCACTCACCTCCTAAATGACATCTCAGACTGGATGTCGCTACACTTCCTCAAGCTCAACCTCTCCAAAACCGAGCTTCTCGTCTTTCCCCCTGCCAACACCCCCCCCCCCATCCTATCCATCATCACCAACAACTCCACTATCACTTCCGCCCCGCAAGCCAAAGTCCTTGGCGTCATTCTTGACGCGAACCTCTCCCTCCAACCGCATGTCAAATCACTCACAAACACATGCAGGCTCCATCTTCGCAACATTGCCAAGATACGCTCCTTCCTCACCCCAGACACCACCAAACTTCTAGTACACTCCCTCATCATCTCACGCCTTGACTACTGCAACTCTCTCCTCACTGGCCTACCCAAGTGCAGGCTCTCCCCGCTCCAGACCATCCTGAACTCAGCTGCCAGACTCATCCACCTCACCACCCGCTCCACCTCTGCCACCCCCCTCTGCCTCTCCCTCCACTGGCTCCCGATTGCCCAACGCATCAAATTTAAACTCCTAACCCTGACCTACAAAGCCGTTCACAACACTGCCCCTGACTACCTCACCAACCTTATCACCAAGTACCACCCTACCCGTACCCTTCGCTCCTCACAGGACCTCCTTCTATCCTGCTCCCTGGTCTCCTCCTCCCATGCACGACTGCAGGACTTCTCCAGGTCCTCCCCCATCCTCTGGAACTCACTGCCCCAATCCATCAGACTGTCGCCTTCCCTATTCACATTCAGGCGCTCCCTCAAAACCCATCTCTTCAGGGAAGCCTACCCCACCCTCACCTAACGGCCATCCTCCCTCATTCCTCCCACCACTTCATCCCCCTCAGCCACTTCCTACTGTACCTTTTACCCCCTCCCTCCTAGATTGTAAGCTCGTAAGAGTAGGGCCCTCTTACCCCTCGTACATTGTTTGTTGTTGTTGTACTGTGCCATGTATTGTCCCCCCTATTGTACAGCGCTGAGCAAACCCTTTGGCGCTATATAAACTCGTAGTAGTAAAAAAACTTCAGCTATTTGATGTACAGACGACATTGTTCCAGTCTTTTGAATAAAAATAAAACAATGACTTTCTATACCTTGTCCCTTTGTTCACTAACACTGCCTAGGGGGACCAAGGAAAAAGCAGGGAGGAGCTTGCTAGTATAGAACTAACTCTTACTAAGCAGGTTGGGTAAACAGGAGGAGATAAACAAGATGTAATGATGTTGAACTACTAGGTGTTAGTGTACATCAGAACATGCAATAGAAGTGAAATAAATATTGGTGGGACACAACACTCCCCGCCTGAAATCTTTTGGTTTGACTATTAACCCCCGTGGCGGTATTCCCGAGTGTAGCTCAGGGTTAAGTTTCAGTACCAAAAGCCATAACCCCGAGCTACACTCCGGATTACCCTGCAGCATTGCTCCGGGATGCCTCCTGCACTTACCTTGTCCTTTGCTCCCACGATGTCCCCCCTGCAGCATCCCCGGCCATCTCCTCCGGCCGATGAGGGCATCCGTCTTCCGGATTACGTTTCCTGCAAGTGTCGGGATGTACGGGACGCACCGGGAATGTTCCCTGTGGGGAAATTCCCCAGCGAGAAATTCAAAAATTTTAAAAGTGACATTCACTAAATACACTAAAATCTTATAGTAAAACATTACTGTATCAAACCATTTCACATACATTTTTTCCCGAGTGCTTTCTCCTGTGCCCTGCCTGCATTTTGACTGTTCTTTCTGGCTGGAAACTGAGAAACATCCATGACGTTGAAAAAGCGCCCCTTTATGTCAAAAGTGGTTTTAGACCAGCTAGAGAACAGCGATAGTAAATTAGAACCACTTGCAGAATTGAGTGATATTGATTCGTGGGGAAATTCGTCATCAGACACTGAAAACGATTTTGCGACTAAGCTCAGTGATGTGCGAACTTGGCGCTATATTTCAAATTTCAGTACTTTTGGTTTGATTACTTTATTGAATTAAATGTATTATTATTATATTATTATTTTTTTATGATTATTTATTATATTATTATTTTTTTATGATTATTTATTATATTATAATTTCTGATTTCGTGTTTCAAATTTTATCATACCCGGGATGTTTACTAGACTCTTGTTCTGACAGACTTCAGTGAGTTATTCCTAAGAATTACAGGCCTATAATAAAAAAACTACATATTTCCATGCAAAAAAATGTACCGCTTTGAGCACAGAAATACTGACATAATCAGATCGCTAGGGAGGTTAAACATATAGCAAAATGGGGGGATTTACTAAAACTGGTGCATTCAGAATCTTTTGCAGTTGTGCATGGTAGCCAATCAGCTTCTAACTTCAGCTTGTTCAACTAAGCTTTGACAATAAAACCTAAAAGCTGATTGATTTCTGTGGAGAGCTGCACCAAATTTTGCACCATGCAGTTTTAGTAAATGACCCCCAATAAGTCCATGAGTGTGGATGACTTATCCCATGAACCTGAAAAACACAAATAAAAAGAAAATATGCAAATATATATATATATATATATATTTAACGTACATTACACATGAGATCATAGATGCTCTGTCGATGTATTTTGATGTTCCAGCTAGCATGAGTGTCAGTGTTCCAGCTAGCATGAGTGTCAGAGTTCCAAGGAGCAGGGCCCTCGAACCCCTCGTGTATCGAATTGTATTGTTACTGTACTGTCTCATGTATTGTCTCCCATTGTACTGTACAACGCTGAGCAAACTGTTGGCGCTTTATAAATACTGTATAATAATAATAATGCATCAAGTCACGTCTCTAAAAGTGGGAAGACTTGCCAAGTCCCTTGGAGGTGGGGCAGTTTATCTAGTTGTTTGAAGGAACGTCTCTACAATCTTTCCATCTTTAGATTTTGCTTTCAGCTTGTGAATAAAGGATATTCTTGCACAATGACTGGTGCAAGTGATTCCGATGAGCTTCTTATGCCTTTCACTGTTAGCAAGGTTCTTGTGTGATGCTTAAGCTGTCAACTATCATCCTGGGTCTTGAGGGATGAATCTCTAGTTGAGTTTCAGCTTAGGTCAAGACTCTGTTACAAGAATTTAGTATCAAAGTCTTTGGAGCTTTCATTGGGATTCTCTAAGTGATGAGATTCTACAGTTTTACCATTGCCAGGTGTAGTTTAATTGATCACAGAACTAACCTGCGGTTGCAGCTGTTACTCTGGAAGCAACTCTGTAGCATCTATTGAAGTAGATGTGTTTAAGAGTCACTAGCTACACAATTCATGAACTGATGAACACTGTTGTGCAGGATCTTATGCTAGATTAAACCCTGGTTCATACTGATGAGATGCGGAATTCGCAGCATTCTCACCGCAAATTCCACACCGCATCAGAATCGCACCCCGTTCGTGCGAACCGCTGAAGGTGTGCATGTTAACAACACCCCAAAAGCGGTCGGCAAAATGCGGTGCGATGTGCAGAATCGGATCGCATAGGTGTGAATACCTATGCTATTCGATTCTAGTGCGGACCCAAAAAAGGGTCCTGCATGTTTTTGGTGCGAGTGTGGTGCGAATAGAGCCATATAAAATGTATGGCTCCAAACGCACCACACACAAATTGCATGTGTTTTGCACAGGAATGCGGTGCAGATCCTGTGCGAATCACATGCGATATACTGCACCGCATAGATGTGAACCCATGCTCATGGTTATTTGTTGAAGATTCAGTCTTGCTGCTGTCAGAGGTAGTTTGAAATGTTGTTTCCATAATGCTTCTGTAAGATGATTTTCTCATGTAGACTTAATTACTCACATAAAGTCTCATAATAAGAGTTCAAATCTCTTTGGCATGAGTTTTGAGAGATGAAAGGGATGTCTTGAATTCTTTTATCACTTTTACACTGTTGGAGCTTATTACTGGATCCAGGAGCACCTGTAATGCTTAGGTTAGGTACCATTGATAAACCACTGAACTGTTCACTGTGCACTTTTCTTATGCCTTCCCAGCAGAAGCATGATTTTGGTATAATTTCAAGTGGTAGGATTTAACCAGTTGAATCAATGAAGAATACATGACATGCGGCTTATGGAGTAGGGATCTCCTCCTATCATTTGATAATCAGTTTTGCTCAATGTATAGGGAGATTTATTCCTTCAGGTCTTATTTTGTATAAGATGTGGAAACCCCTGACCTTCAGGAGGCATGATGGTACCCGTAGAGACAGGGTGAACAAACTTATCAACTCAATGAGATTACTTGGGCAGCAGTGGGGAATGAACATATGGGGACCAGTCACTTTAAAGTGGTTCTAAAGGCAGAAGGTTTTTTTTACCTTAATGTAGTCTCTGCATTAAGGTAAAAAAAAACCTCTGCACGCAGGAGGCCCAGGGGAGCACAGACTGACTTCCCAAAATCACGTCATGAATATTCATACCCTCTCCAAGCATGTACCAGTGAATGGCCAGAAAGAGAAAAATATTCTTAAAGTGGAATTCCAGTTATTACCTAACTAATGCTAAACCTATTCTCACCCACCCCCATTCTAAAGCCATTCTATCTAACCCTGTAAAGAAAAGATTGCTATACTGAAGCCGCTGCGGTTCAGTCCCAGGCTAATCTGTCAGCGTTGGCTTCTGTGTGCAGCAGAGGCAGCCAACAATAGATGCTCTATAGTGAGTCTATGGGGGACATGATTTCCCAGGCATTTCCTAGCCATTGATGGCTTTATATCCTGCACAGAAGCAGCCACTGGAGACTGGACCGAAGCAGCTTCAGAATAGGTAAGTATACAGATCTTTTCCTTACAAGATTAGATTGAATTGGTTTAGTTTGGTGGTGGAAGTAGATTTAGCCACACCATCACAAAGTGAATCCAGATCCATGTTAGTGAGCAGCAATATGTTTTAAAACTGGAATTGGCTATACATTGTGGAAGGTAGTAATGATATCCTGGTCATTTCGTGACACAAATATAAAACTGGGGGGATCACTTTCCAACATTATTTATACTACTGTAAAATGTTTAAATGCCTATGAACATCTTAAATCAGTAATCAGAACACAAGCCTTATCTCTCATGCCTAAATAACACACATTTGTTTGCAAGGAAAAACTAATATTTAGCTGTAAGACAAGGTCATGCAACCCACACATTCAGCTGACTCTGACACACAAGTATATATGAAATGTCATACAACACATCATACATCTGCCTTCCCTGTACTGCAACACTAAGGTGGCCAGTGGTGACATTTCATACACAAGGTCCTAATAGGCAAGCCCACAGTGGTAAAACGCGTAAAATGTGGGTTTTCAGGTTGAGATACTATGTACAGTTGCAAGAAAAAGTATGTGAACCCCTTGGGATTATGTGGAGTTTTGCATGAATTGGGCATAAAATGTGCTCTGAACGTCATCTAAGTCACAACAATAGAAGAACACAGTCTGCTGAACATAATACTACACAAACATTAGATGTTGCCATGGTTTAATTGCACATAACATGTAAGCATTCACAGTGCAGGGAGGAAAAAGTATGTGAGGCCCTAGCTTAATGACTTCTCCCAGAGCTAATTGGAGCCAAGAATGAGCCAACCTTGACTCCAGTCAGTGTGATGATATTGGATGTGTTGCTGACAGCTGTCCTGCCCTTGAAAAACACACACCTGTTTTGGGTTTACTGGTTTCAAGAAGCACTGTGTGATGTGAACCATGCCTCACAGAAAAGAGCTCTCAGAAGACCTACGATCAATTGTTGACTTGCATGAAGCTGAAAAGGGTTACAAAAGTATCTCCAAAAGCCTTGATGTTCATGTGTCCATGGTAAGACAGACTGTCTACAAATGGAGAACGTTTAGCACTGTTGCTACTCTCCCTAGGCGTGGTCGTTCTGTAAAAAGTACTGCAAGAGCACAGCGCAGAATGCTGCATGAGGTAAAGAAGAATCCCAGAGTGTCAGCTAAAGACCTACAGAAATCTCTGGCACATGCTAACATTTTTGTTGACACATCTACAATAAGGAAAACATTAAACAAGAATGGAGTACATGGGAGGACACCACGGAGGAAGCCATTGCTGTCCAAAAAGAATATTGCAGCACGTTTGAAGTTTGCAAAAGAGCACCTGGATGTTCCACAGCACTACTGGCAAAATATACTGTGGATAGATGAAACCAAGATTGAGTTGTTTGGAAGAACACACAACACTATGTTTGGAGAAAAAAAGGCACAGCACACCAACATCAAAACCTCATCCCCACTGTAAAACGTGGCGGAGGGAGCATAATGGTTTGGGGCTGCTTTGCTGCCTCAGGGTCTGGACGGATTGTTGTCATTGATGGGAAAATGAATTCCAGAGTTTATCAAGACATTTTGCAGGAAAATGTACGACCATCTGTCCGCCAACTGAAGCTCCGCAAAGGATGGGTGATGCAACAGGACAATGACCCAAAGCATACAAGTCATTCAACAAAACAATGGCTGCAACAGCACAGAATACGCCTTCTGGAGTGGCCCAGTCAGAGTCCTGACCTCAACCCGATTGAAATGCTGTGGCATGACCTTAAGAGAGCGATTCACACCAGACATCCCAAGAATATTGCTACACTGAAACAGTTTTGTGAAGAGGAGTGGTCCAAAATTACTCCAGATCGTTGTGCAGGTCTGATCTGCAACTACAGGAAACGTTTGGTTGAGGTTATTGCTGCCAAAGGAGAGTCAACCAGTTATTAAGTCCAAAGGTTCACATACTTTTTCCTCCCTGCACTGTAAATGTTTACATGTTATGTGCAATTAAACCATGGCAACATCTAATGTTTGTGTAGTATTATTTTCAGCAGACTGTGTTCTTCTATTGTTGTGACTTAGATGACGTTCAGAGCACATTTTATGCCCAATTCATGCAAAACTCCACGTAATCCCAAGGGGTTCACATACTTTTTCTTGCAACTGTATGTTACTTTACTGATAGCTGAATAAAATGCCAAGAAGAGAACCTATTGGATTTCGTCTTTCTTCTTTTTACAGAAGCTCGAAAATGTCATACATGCATTCTATCATGTAAAACATCACTTCCATTAAGTTGTGAAGGAACTTTTTAAAAACATTCCTTTCCATTTAATTCTGTAACAAGTTCTGATTCACTAAAACTGCTAAAAAATACAAATGCTGCTTTATTCCTACTATGGTAACCTCTTGCCGTTCTGTACACTGTGCACAGGGAAATGGAAAGGTGAAGGGTAACTAGATAGGGGGTAGTCCAGACCTAGCCCATGCCACAGCATGTAGAGAGTCAATATAGGTTTCAGACGAGTAGGGATAACATTGCTCTGAATTTTTAAACATTATCTAAGAAGACCAGGTTTAAGTAAAGCTGTCAAAACAGTCTTTGTCTTCTGCCACCAGTTGTTCCACATGCATTTTATGGTTCAATTTCTGATCACATTCGGCCATGGATGGAGGACTTTGTGTGCACCGGTGTGACAGGATAGTGGATCTAGAACGGAAAGTGGCAATAGGATGCTTTTTTCAGAAGAGCTAATGGAGCCTGAGTGGGAGCACTGGGAGATGTGTTGGAATGAGAGAAATAGGGATTGAGAATCCAGTGATATTTTGACACCTGGATGAAATCTTGCCCCAGAAATGTTGAGGGACATCCCCACTAAATATGTGACATTGCCGATGAGACATCACCAACACTTATCAGTGACAGTAGGGGTAAAGCATTGAAGGTCAGGGAGCATCTATACCAACGAACCAAAACCTTACATTTTTTTTACCTGTGTCTTACAGGACATGAAGAGTTTATGGATTATGGTTAAGAAATAAAACATTTTTTCCCCAGTCTGATGAGGAAGGGGAGATGTTGAGTTCCTGGTCCTATAAAATAAACAATTTTGACATAGATTTTATTTTTATCACAAAAAAAAAGTGTTAACAATTGTTAATAACTGTAAGTTTTAAGCATCATCAACGTGGCTAAAATTTACAAGCCAGAATTGGTGAGTAAACATATTCCAGGATATTCTAAAACCATTATACAGGTGCAGTAGGAACAATGTATAGTGAGGCTTGAAAGTTTCCACTTCAGTTGCCTGTCTGGACATGTCTGTTGTCTGTCTTGACATGTCTTCCTCCACCAAAATATGGGCACATATTCAGAATGCAGCCTGACCTACCCAAAAAGCTGAAAGTTATATTCTCAGTATTTTAGAAATAAACAGGGCCAAAGCCACATAATATTTTTGGATTGTTTGAAATTTCAGTAAAACTTTGAGTGGGTAAAATTATATGTTCATTAAATTAAACATTAACTATAAACTGGTTATTCTAAAGATTTCTACATAATGTATTTCTGTCCTAAGGTAATTATTTTTATAAGTGATTCTGTCTGGTGGTTCTCATTGGAACATCAGACAAAAATATTAATTATTCATAGTGCTCTGCTACCACAATACAGTGAATATGGTCTCATGCTGTAAATGTCTGCTACCAGTTTGTTATGTCAAATGAGTGTTGGCAGTGAAAATCTCTTAATGGATCATGACAATAAATACAATATTTTTGCACCTAAAACCCCTTGGGGGGATTTATCTTTTAAAGTAGATCTCTGTGTCTCGTTTCTTTTTTTTTTAGTATTGGGTGGAGTGAGGCAAGGCTAGATGCATTGCTAGGTCACTACTTCTGTTTTTGTGCCAGAATTTTCCGCAACACCCTGGTTTACCATGACAGTAAGGACTCAACTGTGTGTTAAATGTTTGGTTCTTCACAAACAGCAAAAACTTAGTACTGCCAATACTATACCCAAAACCAAGAAGAAAAGAGGGTGCAGCTCTACTTAAAGTAATTATGTCACTTAAAAAGAGAACAGCTAGTAGGTATAAAACGCAACTAACTGACAGACAGGCTTTTTTTCCAGTGCTGTAGCTTTTCACATTCAAAATGGTCACCTTTTGATTGTATCTGGAGGAGAGCTGCAGCAGGTACAGTGGGGTAGAATTACTAAAACTGGTGCACTTAGAATCTGGTGCAGTTGTGCATGGTAGCCAATCAGCTTTTAATGTCAGCTTGTTTAATTATACTTTGACAATAAAACCTGGAAGCTGATTGGTTTCTATGTAGAGTTGCACCAGATTTTGCACTCTCCAGCTGTAATAAATAATCCCCAGTATGTGTGAGAACCTTTAGGTGTGTGGCAGTCTTTTGGGGGGTTATCAGAAATGTCCCTCCCCAAACAGGATATTGGATAAACCTGTAGGTAAATAGGAGAGCTAAATGGAAGAGTGGGCTAAATATAAAGTTGGCAGTACCTACACCCAGGACAGAGCCTATGTGAACAGAGGTGATTCCCCTCTTGGGAAATTAACCAATAATCTAATCAAAGTAATTGGGAGAAAAGGAACTACTGCAGTCAGCATATAACATTAATCATAAATATATACAGTAAATGAACACCTGTGGGGGAATAGTATAAGCTTTACATAATACCAGGTTAAGAATAAAAGATACATCCAATGTACAAACAGGTAATATCAACAAAGGGCCCGATAGGAGTCATGTCGGGATTGTACACATATACCTGGGTATGTTTACTTAATAATAAAGACACCTCCAGATGAATGTTGCAGCAAAGGTCTGTTGCAGGGGCTCCTGAGGCTGTTTGAGATGTACCATCTGTCTTGATGCCTAAGACTTGAAGACAAGAGCATCAATGATGGGGAGATCCTCCAACCATTGTCCAACCAGCCTGGAATGCAGCTTCTCACTGGCAGGACCTGTGGTGTGGTAATGGATCTCAGAATCAACCTACTCTGTCTTAGTCTCCAGTAACTTCTAATCTGCCATGCAACCAGACCTCTAACTACCTAATGGGCTGATGGATGCCTAACCTGGATCTAACCTGTGCAGGCTATTGAGTGCTGAGCTAAAACTAGCTATAGAATCCCTGACCAGAAAGTGCAGTGCCAAGTGCTAGCCTAAGCATTCAGTCATGGTTATGGGATACAGGTATCCACTTATTAAGCAACTTCTGGAAATCATTTAAATACTGAAATATTTATTTAGTTATTTATTTATTTTGCTAAATTTATCTGACATTTTACATTTGGTGAAAGGAAGTAGATAGTTCATACTCTTAGATGTTCCAGCCCTACCTATTGCCCTGGTTGTAATGGTTTTACATGATTAAGGTTGAACAAGAAAATAAATCTCACCACGTAGTAAAATGTGTTTATGTTATTCTCAAGCTAAGCAAACATTTTTTGATGGTGGCAAGAGCAAAGAACTGCCCAATATTTGTAAGTATTCTTTCATGCAAGTATGGTTGTTATACATAAATAGCGTTTTTGTTAGAAAAGTGTTTTTTTAACTTCCCTAGTGTTATGTTCTCATTCAAAATGGAAATAGAGCTAAGCAGAACAATTAATATGTCAGTATTATCTCAACCCTACCATTATCACCTATTACAGAACTGGGGATGTTATTTCTTTTTCCTTTGTTTGTCAATTTAGTGGCTTATAGGGGAATTCCGCCTTGTTGTTTTTAAAGCTGAACTTCAGGCAACCAGTTAAATACAGAAATTACATACATTTCAGGTAGTTGCCTTACCTTCAAAAGCATTTGTATATACACTCACCTGCCACTTTATCAGGTACACCTTGCTAGTGTAAAGAATATATCCCACACATCATTACACCACCACCACCAGCCTGAACCACTGATACAAGGCTGGATGGATCCATGCCTTCATGTTGTTTACGCCAAATTCTGACCCTACCATCTGAATGTCGCAGCAACTAGTCTGCCCATTCTCCTGTGCAGGGCTGTCTTTAAGCAGTGCAAAAGGGCAGCTGCCCTGGGCCCAGTCATTTTTGTGGGGCCCAAAGCAGCTACTTATATTTGCCAATTGTCCCGGTTTCTATAATCTTGTCCCTTGAATTCTTTCTCCTGCACTGTGTCCTGATATCTCATTGTGAAGTGCTGTCACTTATACTGCCCTATTGCAGTGTACAGTTGACTCAGATCATGTCAGCATTCACATGCAAATAACTGAAAATAGCAGCAGCATTCACATGTAAATAGTGGCTGCATTCATATGTAAAGAGAAGTGAAATTCATATGTATATTATGCCCCCCTGAGGTTCTATCCACCATTGGATAAAGTGGCCAGTGATATATCTATCCTGGGAAATCTCACAGCTCATCTCTATCTGGCAGGGCAGGGTGTGTGCTGTTCCCAGCCATGGGACACCTCACTCCTCGCTGGGAACATGCCAAAAGTAATGGGGCTAGCGTGTTTAGGTCTAACTCAGGCCATAATGTCAATCCACAGCCCCCTGAATGCTCTTCCCATCTTTAACCCTCCATGCTTGCAAGTATGGTATACTTCAGAGAAGGTGTAATCTGTTGTTCATCACTATCGCATTCTCACCATACTCCTGGTCCTCTTTGGTAATCAAACTGGGCACACTCACTGCATTGGGCCCGATGACTTAAAGTGATATTAAAGCTTTCTGTTTTTTTCCTCTTAAATTGCAAAGACATGTCATACTTACCTGCACTGTGCAATGGTTTTGCACAATGCAGCCCCAATCATCGCCTGTGTCTCCTGGCTCCTGCCCCTTGACCAATGCCCCCAATAGCAAGCCACTTGCTATGGGGACACTGGTGCATGCTTGCTCCCAAGCCCCACTCTATGCATCCAGATAAGACACATAGAGCCACTGTTTGGCCCCATCCCCATGCTCTCCTCATTGGCTCACTGGCTTTAATTGACAGTAGTGGGATCCAATGGCTCCTGCTTCTGTGCCTCAGTCAGTTAGGAGAGAGAGAGACCCGGGACAGCCACGGCACCCATGCACATAGCTAAATCAAGAGGGGGCTCAGGTAAGTATTGGGGGGGCTGGGGGGAACAGCACACAGAAGGCATTTTACCTTCATGCATAGGTTCCTTATTCTTCTTCTTCCTCTACCAGTCTGAACTCTGCTGCACAGGGACTGCGAGAGGTTGATACTATTTTAAAATTTAAATGTAAGTACTTTCACTGACTAAATTAAAAAAAACACATTTAAAGACTAAGTCTGTCATCAGAAACCAGATGAAATTCATAGAGTGTATGGTCAGCTTACTAGATAACATAATAATCAGTGAAGTGAGTGAAGACAGGAGAGGTGTGGCTCTGCTTTAGTTTCCCACCAGTTACATACAGTATATAAACACTGTATGATGCTCATCTACAGAGACTGAAATGCTTGAACAAGTGTATCCTGTATCAAGTAGAACATTCAGGATTTTATCAAAAACTTTTCTGAAAAAAAGCTTTGTGGATATGGAGGGGATTAAGAAATGCTGGTATGGATTACACCCCTAGCAGGTGATGCAGACTCAGTGACAGCTTTTCCCTAGAGAACACTACAGAAGTAATGGTCTGGTGACCCTAGTGCCCCCAGGCTACTGTGCTGTGAGAAGTCACCAAGTTGCAGTCCTCAAGGTTGTCCCACCAAAAGGTCATAGGAGGGGGGCTACATTAAGAAGATGGGTAAATGGCACAATAGCTGGGTCAAGGCTCAGGCTGAGGTTGAGACAGGCAAGAGTAACATGGATGAGTAAAGTTGGCAACAAGGCAGGAGAAACAGGCAGAGTCAATCTGGGTCAGCAACCAGCAAGGCAGAATAATGGTAATCATAAGATAAGGTAGCTAGCAGGACGTCACAGCATCAACCACTATTAGAAAAGGATCCTAAATGGCTGCTCTTCAGTACCTGAAAGAGACCTTCAGCAGATCTGTACATTCGCATGTGTGCACATGTACAAACACAACATGCTTAGGGAGGTACAGGATTTCTGTCATTGCCTACACAGACTAATCATCATTTCCCATCTCTTCCTAATCGTGCCACAATCCCGCACCCGCGCATGCATAGATTTGCCACAGTCCCCAAAGTACAGAGCGCTTCAGCACAACCGCACATGTGCCAGGCCATCACAGATGGTGGTGCCACTAAGAGGGGGAGTGGGGAAGCAGTACAGGGACTGAAGTTCCCTTTTAATAGGAGATATCTACAGTAATTGAAATGAATGCGCTTTGATATTTTAATACTTGTAAATCCAAACTCTGGGTAGAAACAAAATGATCCCTTGCAGTGGGACTCTGCTTGCACTTTAGAGGGGGAATAGCTTATTTTGTCCAGGGTAGAGGAGAAACACTTTTACTTACCTGATCCTCCATTTTCCCAGCAGACGACACTACCCCACCGATCTAGAAGTGGACTGTCCCTCGGCGTCCTTACATCCAGAGCAGGGTTATAGACTCTGCTCCAGTCTTGATGAGATCAGACCTCTAGAGCGTAGGATTGTAGAAGCACAGGACTGGATAAGAATATTTCCTTTTATTGTTCCTAGACATAAACAAGCAATTGTGATAAATTTTTATTGGCCCGAAGGTAGGATTTAAAGTATTTGTTGATTAATACCTTGTAAAACAACTTATTAAGGGTAAATATAGATGAAAGGCAAACCATTTCTGTATAGATATAAATATATATATATATATATAATTTGTTTATTACAGGCACTTACATAGTGCCATCAATGTATGCAGCATTTACACATACTGTATATTGTACATTCATAGATTTTTTTTTTTCTTTTTATATCAGTGAACACATGGACTCTGTTCTCAGCTGCATAATGGGATTGGAGAGGCAGGGGTGGAGAAAGTTCAGCACACTGATCTTCCCAGTGAATGGCTGTGCAGGGAAGCATGTCAGCACAAGTCTGACCATTGGAGGACAGGCAGGCTGTTCTCTCAGAACAGCCAGAATACTGTCCACACCGAGATGGATGTACTCTCATGCCTAACGTGGTCAGTTTGAAATAGGAAAGCGGGGGGACTGGTAGGATCACCAGATATTTCACACAAAGAAATCAATACAAAGAGAACAGAATACTTTTTAACACAAGCACATGGCACAACAGACACATATCAGGAATATGAAATTGGGCTAACATATTCTTTAAAGCGGTAAGAAAGTCTTGGGCGCAAAGTAAAAGAAATGGCCTCCCTGCAGGTTAAGTCATAATGTACTAGTATGCATTATACACAAGTACATTATGACAGACTTACCTACAAACGGAGCCCTCCAACGATGCTCTATACTGGCTCTCCCCAGTCTCTAGCAGCTTCTGTCTTCATCCTGTCTTCCTTCCAGGTTTCGTTTCCTCAGCTGCTTGACTGCCTGGGCCAAAGGTGACATCACTCCCGGGCATGCGTACTGAAGTCACATCACCAGGGCATGCAGAGAGTGCCGTAAATGGGGTCTGAGCTGTGCATGTGCAGCTCAGGTCACATTACCCGCTGACAGGCGGGGGGACATTTATGACGGAGGAGACTTCTAGGGTCAAAGGTGACATCACTCCCGCACATGTGTACTGAAGTCACATCACCAGGGCACGCAGAGAGTGCCGTAAATGGGGTCTGAGCTGCGCATGTGCAGCTCAGGTCACATTACCCGCTGACAGGCCCCCCCACATTTATGACGGAGGAGACTTCTAGGGTCTCTTCTGTTTTTTGTTTTTTTTTAATTGCCTGTCCGTAGATTTTGAAATTGCTGACTTTACTACCACTTTCAAGTTCCGATTCCCATTTGGAGCACAGTGATGCAGCACTCTGACCTTATTTAACAATGCTTGGCTTGAAGGCACTATTCAGATTTACTGCATTAATTATAAATTATTTGTGTGTTGATCGCAGAATCATCATCAACATCTTAAATTCCTATCTAATTGCGCCCTTCCTGTGAAGCAGCAAGGAAAAATGATAATTAACTTAAAACATACCTCAATATTTGTTATTGGTCTATATAAGTAGCAAGCCAAGTTGTTTGACACGGTTAACACATCCCACATTCCTCTCTTGTATGCAATGTGCCAGATTCTATTATTAGACACTCATATGTAAGGCTGGCCATCCACGCAGGGAGCTGATCATTCAGATCTAATCCTTGTTTACCCATCTTGTAGATCCACTATTCTGTTTGTCAGGTGATCCACCCATGTTCTGGGTTATATTCATATATCTGGTTAGAGATGTACATTGGATGGCATAAATAATTGCAGACCGTCTGAAAGCTGTCGATAATAGTATCCCTGTACTATGCTGCACCATGCAAATTTAGCTATCACAATAATAATATCTTTCTGTGTATGGAGACGGTTATATCCAAAAAGGCTGGAAAGAAAATCAACCCATAGAGAAACCAGACTGGATTGGGTGATGATTCCTCAAGTAATCATATAACACGTGAACAATCATTCTTTTCTGCACTCATATTATATTGTAAATTGCTGTCATGTCAAATGCAATAATTAGGTGTAATCATGGACATTATATGCTTTTGGCTTGTGTATACTGAACAACTGGCCCCTCGCCAGATGAATGAATAAAGATGTTGTTAGTACAAGTCTCTGGTGTCCCTGTTATCAGAGCACAAAAGCTCTCAGCTAATCCCTCCAATGTTTCAAAACATTTTTGGTGGAATGTGGTGAGGATTGGTCATCATATAGAAGCCAGATTATTGACAAAGTGTGCAACCCAGGGGCGGACTGACAACTCATGGGGCCCCCGGGCAATAGGGGATTATGGGGCCCCTATGTCCTTGCCCACACTAAAAAAAAACTATAAAAAGGTACCAGGGGCATTTCATGGGGCCCCCTACTGACCCCGGGCCCTCGGGCAGTGCCCGAGTGCTCGAATGGTCAGTCCGCCTCTGGTGCAACCACCTAAAGTGGTAATAAACCCCAAACCAATGATGTAATATATCGCAGCTTCCCAATAATTAGATGTGGTGGCTGCATTAGTTTTCTTTTTAGCTGTTTTTACCTGGTGATCTGTCCAGTAACACACCCCCTGTATTAGAGTGCTTCCACTCTGGATGAAAAACTGTAGCTGCTGACTTTTAAAAAATAGCCACTCACATGTCCCACGATCCTGCGGTGTCCTCCCCGCAGCCAGTTTCACCAGCCATCTGGTGTTCCAGGCACCGGCATCTTCAGTGTGGGCACCCGGCTGTGACAGTTTGCGGCTTCACAGCCGGGTGTCCACTGCACATGTGCGAGTAGTGCTATGCTTCTTGAATGGCCCTGTAGTCTTCTGGGACCTGTTACATGTCCCAGAAGACTGCTGGGAGGGAGGGGAGGAGGACAACTTCCGCTTTTGATTGCCTAAGCCAGTGATCTCCAAACTGCGGCCCGAGGGCTGGATGTGGCACTTTGCTTGCTTTTATCAGGCTCTCGGGGCATTATCATTCCTCCCACTGTCAGCATCAATTTGGCATAGTTCCTACCACTGACAATGAGAAACTATTCTTACCACGACACCATTGATGGTGCACTGTTTCTTCAGTTGATACCATCGATGGCGCATTATTCCTCCCACTGACACCAATGAAGGAGCACGATTGATACTAATATTAGAGCACTATGACTCCCATTGACACCAACGATAGGGCATTGTTTACTCCCATTGATACCAATGATGGAGCATTGTTTACTCCCACAAACTCCAGGACATTTTCTTCTCCCACTGGCCACAGTCCGGCCCCCCCTAAAGTTTGAAGGACAGTAAACTGGCCCTTTGTTTAGAATGTTTGGCGACCCCTGGCCTAGGCGATCGCAGTGGAAGTGAGAGTGGGTACCTGTCAATTTCGGGTACCCGCTCCTCAAAGGTGCCAGTCCTTAATGGGGAGCGGGGGACCAGTCTTTAGAGTGAAACTTCCCCTTTTGGGTGGAACTCCGCTTTAATACTACTTTAAGTATCAGTCTGTGTTACCCCTTTATTACCATACCATTTTCCAGCTGTAATCAAGTGAGTTTTATATCATTTTTTGAGACACACAGAGCTTTCTTTTGGTGGGATGTAATAACTGCGGGGTTTTTACTTTTTTACTATAAAAAGGAAAAAATTTAAAAAAAACTGTTTCCCATACTGTCTGTAAAATTAAAATGCCAGAATAGTACTAAAACCCATGAAATAACCCTTTTTGGAAAGTACACACCCCAAGATGATCTAATTCTTTTGCCACAGTTGGGAACTGAAGAAACCGTACTGAGGGGGTTAAACATGGCGCTAGAGAACGGTGCACTAGATACATGAATGTACAAGACATACACAGAGAAAGGAGGACATGAAGTGGTTATTGTACTGGACACATAAAGTGGCAGGATGGAGGTGAAGGGTTAATGTCTAGATGGACAGTATAAGGGAGGTGAGGAGTTAATTTACTGTTCACTAGGGACAGTATTATTTCTATAATATGTGTAAGAGAGGAAGAGGCATGAAAAAAAAGATCCTGTGTCACTACAACAGAATGAATGGATCAGTAGCTGCAGCCACTAATCCATTCATTCTGTGCCCATTGATAAACACTCGATCTCTCTCCTTCCCCTGTTGTAAGGGGAAGGGGAGGAATCAGCACTGTAAATAGTACCATGTGATCACTGTAATGACCAATCACAGCGATCACATGGTACCCAACTTCTCGGATCTGCTGGGTACAGTTTCTCTGTGTACCCAGTTGTCTAAAGACGGCTGGATACACAGCAATCACCCAGCAGATCGGCCATCTGACAGTTTTTATCCAGTGCTATTCATAAACAGCACTGCGTAAATAAAGGGCCACTGATATACCACTGAAAAAAGTACTGCGATACGTAAGTGGTTATTGGTTCTAGAGGGGATATCAGAGCCAAGCTTTTAGCCTGAGAGCCATATCGGATTTTTGCTTTGGAAACCGGTAACCACAAAGCCTAAATTTCAAATGGGATGTTAATCTTTTGTACTGATTTCCGACAAGACAGTTTAGAAATATATTTTGAATATTTTCCTGCAAAGAGGTTTATTCTAGTGGTCATTTTACCCTGACGTTGTCAAATCACATTTTATCTTGGAAGTAGGGATGAGCTCAGGGAGGTTTGGACACAAGTCCCCCCCCCTCCCACGCTATCCTGCCAGTTAGCTATCAAAGCCAAAAGCCAATCATTAGCAGCAGAAGCATTCCCCATCCCGCAGCCACGTGTATGCAAGGGGAGTACAGTGTACATGTAGAAATTCCTGCGGGAATTCTTCCACTGCCCATGATTGGCTGTCGGCTTTGTCTGCTTCCCAGTAGGGTAGCTCAGATGGATTTGGACTTGTGCAAACATGCTGGAGCTCATTAGTGCTTGAAAGCTAAGCAGGGTTGGGCCAAGTTAGTACCTGGATTGGAGATTGCCTGGGCATACCAGGTCTTTTCAGGATTATACTCTTGTGTGGATTGTTTGCACTGTTTCCATTTGGTATCTTTGATATTTTTTGTTTTGTAATTCTTTAGTGAAATTATGGGATTTTGTGTTGTAGTCACCGTTAAATCCCTTTCTGTGAGTTCATTGAAAAACACAGTGGATATCTTGATCTCTGACCATTGGGTTATGGTGGCATTTAGCCTAGTGTCCTGCTCCTGAAGGTTGTGCCATAACCCAATGGTTACAGATCAAGATGGATTTGATAAAGACCTGGATGGTTGAAAGGCTTCTGTCCTTTGAGGGGATTCTTGTCCCAACAGCTGCCCTGTCCTAGAAAGAAGACAGGACGGAGCTTGGAAAACTCATACGGGGTTTTAGGGCAGACTTCACCCATTGCAAAAATGGCCTACAAGTATGGAAAAAAATTTTAAATTTTAAATTTTTTAAAACCAATTAGTTTAGGGTTACGTAATAGTTATGTAACATAATTTTGGAGCTGCATAGGGTATTTTTTTTATAAAGGTGCACTAACCCTTTAAGCACAGTACTATACTGTAGTTGGCTGTATTCCTCTTATCTTCAGGGTTCTATTATGTGATACTGTTTCACACACTGAAAAGGCAGAATCTGTTAGCACATTAAACATTTGGAAAGGCAATTCTAGATGAGGCAAATGCACTGCTGGATTTATAGCCAAATACATTATTTTATTATTTTTAAACCAATCCTATCACTGGACTACTTTTAAGAGTGTCGTTCTGGACTATAGTTTTACAATTTTAAGTAATTACTTTTGATAGAACCTCCGCCTACAGGTACTATATATGTAAACCTTTTTCAGAGGCTGCAGCCACTTTAAGAAATAATTACGGGTAGTGGGAGATTTCTGTATACCAGCCTTTCTCAACCAACCCTAGGGTTCCTCTAGACTCAGGGGTTCTTAACTAGGGGTCCATGGACCCCTAAGTGGTCCATGGATGGGCTTCAAGGGTCTGTGAAGGTCAGATAAAAAATATTTACATATACAGCCCTCCCCGTTGTCCCAAACTATCAACCTTCAGATGAAGTCCGGAAGTGACGAAACGCGTTAGGGATGTGACGTCAAGACGCACGCACGCTAACCGGAAGTGTAGCCGCAGCCATTTTGTTGGTTTGAAACATATTGTTTTCAGCCATTGATTTCTGATTATATTAGAGAACCTTTGAAAGAGCTGGAAGTTCCTTTTTCAGATGTAAGTTGCTAATAAATTTGTCCCTATTCCTTGGTGATCAGTCTAAAAGAGTCTTCTTATCTTTGTGAGGATCTTGGAATTCTAATCCCGGAAATGAAGGAATGAGAAGAGTTTTGATTCCATAGTATTGAATATGCATACAAATACTCACAGAGGGTAATAGTATTTAGCACTACTGTTTGTTGGATCACAGTGTGCACACAGTGTTGGAATGGTCACAATCTGTGTATTATATATAAAAAAATTACTTATAATTATATATATATTTTTTGGGTGTTTTTGCACATTTTGAATGGTTTGTGATTTGCACGAATTAGAGTATTATTTACTTAATTAAGGGTAATGCACTATAGTTTGTTTCTTTGTTTTGAGGTTTTTTGCTGAAAAATTAGGATTATTATCCTTCTTACTGGATGGAAGTTTGCAATTTGGACTTTTGGATTTTGTTGGACACATTTGAATTGGACATTTTATGAGTGTATTTGGTGATAATTTAGAATTATTTTGAATTATTTTAATTTTAATTGTATTTGAATTTTACACAAAAAGGTATTTTATTACATATACAGCCCTCCCCGTTGTCCCAAACTATGGCATCCCACTGAAAGAAATGAAAGAACATGCACCCTGCCATTGCTTATAGCGCCGACCGCTAAGCATCTCTTGACTCATTGTTCACCCATTTACCATTTTTATTTGTATCTTTGTTTTCTGTACTTGCCACTCCTTAAAAGCAAGTGTTAATTCTCATTTTCCATGGTTTATCATGCTTATCTTCTCATATACTGGTGAGGCTTAATTGACCACAATTTCTTTTGCAGTGTGGCCTAAGAGTGATATGTTTAGAGCGTGTGAATGTTTTTCTGCATGTGGGTGCAATATAGAAAAATGAATGTGGAAATCCCTGTACACACAATGAAAATATTGGTCGAACGTGAAGAGGTTCCTGAAGTTAAGAAAATTCTTGTACAACAGGATAAAAATATGGAAGTGATGTAATGTATTTGTACTGTATTTTCGGATGAAAACTGTACTGATTAAACAAAAATCGTACAATCTGGTATCATACGAGATACATTTTCGTGCTTGTCCCTTAGATCGATTTCAGACAAAAGCTGTGTACTAATGATCAGACTGTCGTACAATTGCTTAATGAAAAGCATCAAAAACCACCAAATGACAGGTGCATGACAGATGTAAAAGACCAAAATAGGTTAGGTTTGGTTGATGTCATTTTGAACCCCTAATAATTTGTGTTCTCTGAAGACAGGGTCCATAGCTTTCATCAGATACTTAAAGTGCTCTGTGACTCAAGAAAGGTTAGGATCTACTGCTCTGGACATTGTTGGGGTTCCTTGAGCAATAAGCAATTTCTGCAACTTCAGTAACCGCTGAGAACAGCGATTTTAAGTTATCGGTCAGGAAGTGATACTTTCCTTTGACCACAAATTTAAAGGATAAGTTCACCTTTAAACAAAAATTATAAATGCACATTATTTTTTGTTTGTGGAGCCTCTAAAGCAGGTCTCCCCCTGACCTGTCAGCATACAGTGAAGGAAATAAGTATTTTTTTTTTTTTTTTTTTTTTTTATTTAAATATTTATTAGTATTTTTCACATAAGTAACAATAAACAACTTCATCTCACTCATCATAAAATATACGATTTTTTCTTATTGTTTCAATTACCTCCCTCTTAAAACCTTGACTCCCTCCCCCCCCCCCACTCTGCATTTCCTTGACTTGTATCCAAAGCAAGCATAACCTACCCAATTTTTCTCTATAACATTCTACTCTTCACTTTCTCATACTTATTACGAAATTTTCCCATTTTTCCCATTTCAAGAGATATATCTCCAACTTATCTTCCTGTAGATAATATATCTTATTATATATACTATATATAAGAGGAATTTTGATTGCAATTGGGGCAAGAAAGAAAAGAGAAAGAAGAAAAAAAATTAGTGGGTTCTTAAAAGATATAGCGGAGCTAGAACAGATACACAAAAACAGAATGCTAAAAGAAATCAAGCAGGAAATAATAAAAAAGAAAGAGGAACTGGAAACTCTGATGGAAGAGGAGAGAAGGAGAGTGTATAATAAAGTGCTAAGTGAAAACTATAAATGGGGAGATAGGCCGGGAAAATATCTGATGAGAACCTTAAGGAAAAAAAAAAATAGGAATTATATAGATAAAATGAAAAGCCCCAAGGGAGAATTGGTTCACTCAAATAAAGAGATCGCAAAGATGTTTGTAGAATATTACAGGAAATTGTATAACATCACCCCATACGATGAAGTAAAAAATATGGAAAAGGTAAAAAGGGAAAAAAGGAAGGAAATAAGTATTTGATCCCCTGCTGATTTTGAATGTTTGCCCACTCACAAAGAAATGATCAGTCTAAAAATCGAATGGTAGGTATATTTTAACACTGAGAGACAGAATAGCAACAAAAAATTCTAAAGAAATGTCTAACAAATGATGCACTGATTTGCATGTTCATGAGGGAAATAAGTATTTGATCCCCTATCATTCAGCAGAATTTCTGGATACCAGGTGTCTGTCATACAGGTAACAAGTTGAGATTAGAAGCAGTCTCTTAAAGGGAGTGCTGCTAATCTCATTTTGTTACCTGTATAAAAGACACCTGTCCAGAGGAGCAATCAAACAATAATATTCCAAAGACTCCACCATGGCAAAGACAAAAGAGCTGGCAACACACTACGCTGACAAGGATTGAAATCCTGCAGTGCCCGCAAGGTCCCGCTGCTCAAGAAAGCACATGTCCAGGCCCGTGTGAAGTTTGCCACTGAACATCTGAATGATGCCGAGGAGGACTTGTTGAAAGTGTTGTGGTTAGATGAGACCAAAATCGAGCTCTTTGGCATCAACTCAACTTGCTGTGTTTGGAGGAGGAGGAATGCTGCCTATGACCCCAGAATACCATCCCAACTGTCATACATGGTGGAAACATTCTGCTTTGGGGGTGTTTTTCTGCTAAGGGGACAGGACAACTGCACCGCATCAAAGGGACGATGGATGGGGCAATGTACTGTCAAATCTTGGGTGAGAACCTTCTTCCCTCAGCCAGGGCATTGAAAATGGGTCGTGGATGGGTGTTCCAGCATGACAATGACCCAAAAAACACGGCCAAGGCAACAAAGGAGTGGCTCAAGAAGAAGCACATTAAGGTTCTGGAGTGGCCTAGCCAGTCTCCAGACCTTAATCCAATTGAAAATCTGTGGAGGCAGCTGAAAGTTTGAGTTGTCAAACGTGAGCCACCAAACCTTAATGACTTGGAGAGGATCTGCCAAGAGGAGTGGGCCAAAATCCCTCCTGAGATGTGTGCAAACCTGGTGGCCAACTACAGGAAACGTCTGACCTCTGTGATTGCCAACAAGGGATTTTCCACCAAGTACTAAGTCATGTTTTGTGAAGGGGATCAAATTAAATTTCCATCATGAACATGCACATTAGTGCATAATTTGTTAGACATGCATTTCTTTTGAATTTTCTGTTGCTGTTCTGTCTCTCAGTGTCACAATACACCTACCATTTGATTTTTAGATTGATTATTTCTTTGTGAGTGGGCAAACATTCAAAATCAGCAGGGGATCAAATACTTATTTCCTTCACTGTATCTGCTTGCTTGTACATCCTAAATTGGCAAGCAGATACTTACTGACAGGAAGACTACCATGGAGCTGTGGAGCGCTGTGGTAGTTCATTGAAAACTACAAACCAACAGCCACAAAGGCTGCTGATATTTGTAATTTTCCCATTCACAGAATACTTTGAATGAGTAACGCAGCCGGGTGAGCAGATAAATAAATTCTAAACAGCTAGTGGGGAGGAGACGATCTCCTGCTAGCTGTCACAACGGGGATCAGGGGGGAGCGGGGGCAGGTCCAATCATAACATGTTTCATGTTACACCCTGAATATGGGTGTATCATGTAACATGTTATGAAAAGTGAACTTTTCCTTTAAGAAGCATTCTTCCTAGTAGCCATCACACGAATGTACTGTGAACTGCAGATATTATTACAACCCTAGATATTACGAGGGGCTATCTGAGACCATAAATTTAATTCAAGGGTTACTCTGTGTTAAAAAGGTATACTTACAGTATACAAATTTCCCATATTCAAAAGTAAGCAAATGACACTGCAGAAATAGGCACAGCCTGACTGTGCATAATATAAAACAAACAATCTTTGGGGCTTTAATTTATTTAGCAAATTATTTATTTAGCATGTAGTGTCACAATACTCCTTAAAGCCGAATGGGCAGGAGCCTGTTTGCAACAAATCTTTTCTTATTTTTATGTGTCAAGATTTGTTCCTTTAATGATCTTTCTGCCTACAGAGGTTGCAGAGCTTTCACCTGCATGTGCCAAAGGCCCATGAAAATCATCCTCATGCACACGGGACGTTTTTACAGTAGCAGTTTTTTGGCTTTTGACGTTTTTTTCTATAGCCAGTAAACTCCCTAGCATGTTATCTTATGTGTCCATGCACACAAAGACTGTGATAAACGTTTTTTTGGCAGGGGCGTTTTTTAGCTGGAGAAAAAACCCAGGACTAGACTGTTTCTAGAGGAGCTGTAAAAATGCTCTAACGCTTAAAAATACTGAATAACACAATAAAATGTGGTAAATCGCAGCAAACCAACGTTTTTGGAATTTTTTTGGGTCAAAAAAACCCTCTAAAAACCGCTAATGCGAGAGAACGTGGCAAAATACCACTAAACGCTGATACAAAAAACACTAAAAACACAGAAAAACTCATGTTTTTAACGTGACTTTACACAGCTAACGTTACCAGCGTTATTAAAATGCCCCGTGTGCATGGAGCCTAGATGCCTGGATTCTAGCATGTAATTTATAAGAATCAATGGATGAAGCCACATCTGACAGACTGCAGCTGCATTTATCTAGTTCGGAGCACATAGTATATAGGGTTGCCAACTCATCCATTTAATTGCTGACAAATTTAAATTATACAGTTAGTGTTGATAATTCGATTCACTTTCTGCCTCCCCTGGATTCATTCAGTACCGAAATCTGTGTATACAGTATATTGTGCGTCATTAATGAAAGGGTTGAGTTGTCAACTTTAGATATATGTTTTGCTAGTGTTGCAAGTGCACATTGTCATTGTCAGTTTGTTGAACAGAGGATATTCTGGAAATACTTCAAGGAGTGCTCATAGTTCATCTAATAGCATCGAGTATTATTTGTACCATATGAGTCTGATCTCTAAGGCCTTGCGTACATAATTGCCAATAGGGAGTGTACAGTGTGTGATCCTGCAGCAAACCAAATACTCCTTGGCCCTGACTGTGGGTAAACTGTACAAAACCCATGCTTCAAATGTACATAGACAAAACATCACAAACATAAATAATGACTTAAAAACTTCAGTTTGTTTGTTTCCATTTTTAAGTTATCACTTACAAAATCTGTAGCAGCTGACTTAAAAATCAGGTATTACCAGTGCCTGGAGTCCAGCACTGCCTTCCTGCAGCCGGTTATTCTTACTATTGTGGGTCCCTGGCTCTGCCGTCTTGGATATGGTAACTGGCTGTGGCTTCCTGAGGAGCTTGCATGCTGCTCTGTAAATGATCCTGTAGACTCTTGGGACATGTGATGTGTCCCAGGAGGCTGCAGGTGGTAGACATGTGTAGTTCGTTTCATTCCGAATCGAAATTCGGGTGCATTTTCTGTTATTTGAAGATTTGGATGTATCCGAATTCCGAATTACAATAGTAACAAATTTAAATGAATCTGAAAAAATGAAATGAAATTCGTCCAAAATTAGAATCAAAAACAAACTTGAAAACCAATTCAAATTTGAAAACAAGAATAGACAAAACAGAAAATAATACAACAGAAAATAAAGAAATAGAAAAGAGTAGAATAGAATAGGAAAGAATAGAGGAAAAAAGAAAAGAATAGAAAATAAAATAATAGCACAGAAAACAGTAGAAAATAATAGCGCAAAACAGAACAAAATAGAAAATAAAAGAACAGAAAAAAATAGAATCCATTAGAATAGAAAAGATTAGAATAATAAATCAAATAATAGAATAGAAAAGAATAGAAAAGATTAGAACAGAAAATCAAAGAATAGAATCAATTAGATGAGAATAGAAAAGATTAGAATAGAAAATCAAAGAATAGAATAGAAAATAATAGCGTAAAACAGAGCAAGATAGAAAAGAAAATAAAGGAATAGAATAGAATCAATTAGAATAGAATAGAAAAGATTATAATAGAATAGAAAATCAAAGAATAGAATAGAGAATCAAAGAATAGAATAAAATAGAAAGAATAAAATTGCCTTCCGAAATTAGAATTTTGAATAGAATAAATTTGAATTTCGAACAGAATACATTAGAATAGAACATAAAATAATAGAAAAGAATAGCATAGATTAGAAAAGACTAACATACTTTACAAAAAATTGTGAGCTGCGCTATGGTGACGTGAGTAGTGATCAAAAACGGCACTGTGAAAATTTAGCTGAATTAGAAATTTTCAATATGGTCATGTAACTCTTCATATGGCCCATATACCATAAAAAACACATATGGATTGTGGATTATGGATTGTAACGTTAGAATTATTATTGAATCTGTTAGAATTGTTTTCACATTCGTTGGAATTATTTTCAAATCTGTTGAAAATTTCGAATTCGGTTGAATTCAAATAAACAAGATGAATTCCGAAAAACGAATTAAACTAATTTAACTAATCGAACAAAATGAAATTAGTCAAATAACGAATCGATACAAAATGAAACAAATGTTTTAATTTTTACACGTCTAGCAGAAGGGAAGGGGATGGAGTGATTACAATCGGAACTTGCTCCCTCTAAAACAAAAACTGTGACAGGCTGGGAAGAGGGCGCAAACCAGTGGAACTTCACTTTTTTAGTTAAGCTTTGCTTTAACCCCTTGGTGCTGACACCTCCCGGCCCTTTCAGGAGTTTTATCTGCTGGGGGACGGAGTTTGTGATCATGTGACTGGCGTGATTGGCTGTCACAGCAGTCACATGATAAGAAAGATCCGGATCGAAGTAGAAATCGGGAGCTGTTAGCGCCAGTAACTGTGCCGGGAGCACGCGAAGTGCGTGCTATCAGCACAGTTCTGTTTTTTGTGGGTACGCATATATTCAGCCTCTCGGCGTTAAGGTCCACCTGCCAAGAGGCTGCATACATCCGCAACTGGCGGCAAGGAGTTAAATTCTACTGCTGTCCCCCGTTTGCTGCAGTAAATCAGCCTTTGTCAGCTTGTAATGGTGGTCAGAATGCCACCCTTACAGACAGGTCAAAGGATCATTGGTGTCACATAGCATTGACCCTGGAACTATGCAGGCACCATTAAATTGGAGGTCAATCAGCCACAGCTTAACCCCTTGACGCCGATGTCACACAAATATGCGGCCTCACAGAACTGGGCTTTTTTTTCGTAGGGCCGGATATTTGCGTACCTGTCTTTGTGTTGGAAGAGCGCTGCACAGCGCGCTCCCAGCACAAAGACTGGGGTGTCACTGAGAGCCCCAGGTCCCGTTCTAACGATCGGGACCCAGAACGCCTGATTCCAGGTCATATGATCGCTGTGATAGCCTCTGATTGGCTATCACAGTGATCAGTCACAGTACAGCCCACCCACCCCCCTTTTTTTTTTTTGCTCCCTGAATAGAGGAGAGAGATACATTGTATCTCTCTCTCTCTCATTGCAGAGAGAAAAAAAAAAAAAGCTGCTTGTAAGGAAAAAAAAGGAAAAATACCTAGATCAACGTTTGATCTAGTTCAGTGCCAGGGTTAGTGTTTAGTTCAAGGTCAGGGTCAAAGGTCAAAGATCAGGGTCAAAGGTCAGGATTTTTTTTTTTTTTTTTAATTGGTATCAGTGTCAGTTAGTGTCAGTGTCAGTGTGTTTTAGGTAAAAAAAAACAAAATGCGCACTATTGTTTCTGGTCTGTAGTACTGGTACAAACAACAAATAATATATACATATATCATATCGCTGCGATCGTCAAAAGCTGGAAAATATATTTTGGGTTGTTCTCTGGTGGTAGGTTATGGTCGTAACAAGAAACACACAGCTAAATGAAAAAAAATGATTTTTTTTTGTTTACTATTTTTGGCCAGTTTTCCTTTGATAAAAAAAAAATCTGGAGATATTCATTACCATTTACCACCAAATGAAAGCCCAATTTGTCCTGAAAAAAACGCGGTATAATTCACCTGGATGTACAAAGCAGTTGTGATGATATGTACGGTTTTACTAACACATGTCAAAAGTTGTAAAATTTTACTTAGGCTTTAAGATTTGTTTTACCTTTAAGCATGACGGGGTTAAGGAACCCTTAACAACATCTGGAGCAAACCTAGGATACCAGAGAACCCTGGTCAAGATTGGCTGCAGTAGATCCTCTAAGGTCTTTGGTACTTTAGCACCTAGTGCACATTTCCTTTAGTAATGGATGACCTTTCCAGACAGTCATACACTGAAGTGCTTTTTCTGTCAGGTTTTTGTAGGACAAAGGGGGTTATTTACTAGAACTGTATGGTGCAAAATCTGGTGCAACTCTGCATAGAAACCAATCAGCTTCCAGGTTTTACTTTCAAAGCTCAAATGAAAAAAGCTGAAGTTAGAAGCTGATTGGCTAACATGCACAGCTGCACCACATTTTGAGTTTTCCAGTTTTAGTAATTCCCCGCCAAAGTGTCCTGCAAACAGCCATTGCATATGAATGCTGGAGCAGAAGGCTCTATTTTCATAGGTATAACCTTTCTTCACAGTTCCCTGTTGTTCCCCAAGTTTTACCATTATTCCTTCCATTTCTAAGTAGAATTTCTGGAATGAAAAATGGCGTATATGCATGCTGGGTAAATAAATGATTTCTCAGTGGTTGCAAAAAAAGTAGAGATAGAAGGAGAAAAAATGTTCAGTAACACCCCGGTCACATCCGAATGCGACTTGGCATGCGATTTGACTTGTAAATCATATGCCAAGTCGCACCCTATTGTCCGCAATTAGAGCTGTCATGTCAGTGTGGTTCTGACTTGGTCGGAGCCGCACTGATTTCTAAAGTAGTACATACACTACTTTGGGTGCGATTTGCATAGATATCTCTGTCAGATGTCTTGCAAATCACACCTGAAATCAGTATCTCACCCGACTGTAAGTCACACGATTTGTCACGAGTTGGGCTTGATGCAGGGGCGGACTGACCATGAGATGCCCCTGGTATCTTTTTCATAAGCTTTTTTGAGTTTGGGCAAGGACACAGGGGTCCCGTGATCCCCTATTGCCCGGGGGCCCCATGAGTTGTCAGTCCGCCCTGGGCTTGATGTGACCGGGGTGTAAGAGGGATTCCAAACTCTAACCAAGTTATACAGTTATTGGAAATAATTATAGATATCCATTACTGCTAGTTCTCAATATACACACTGGATAAAAGTGTTTATAAACAATATAAATTATTATGTACTACACTATCAAGCCTTATGCACTATGAAAACCCCCAATCCTTTAAAAGTCCAAAAATAACTGTTGACAAAATTCAATGGGCAACTCTATATAAACACTGCAGAAAAAGACTGCCAATAGCTCTGAATGTTAGCATTCCAAAAATGTTCTTGTCACGTCTTTATACGCATATGGAAGGCCAAAATTACCATGGTGCCACATTTACACGCCACATTCCCCCAAAATCTTTTGCCCTTAAAATATATCTAAAGCCAAGCTCAAACAAGTGCTTGGATGTGGTGGCTGCATTTGTTTTCTTTTTTCAGGCTAAGTACATTTTTTGCAAGTGTAGACAGTTCCCGTTGATCCTGCCCAAAACCAAGTGTCCTTGTAACATTCTTTGCACTGAACAGAAATCTCAATGTTATTAGCTTTCCCAGCTATCTTGTGTAAAGTACAAAATATATCTTTCCCAGGTAATAGGGATGAGGGGAAAGGGAAGTGTTTGTAATCCAAATCAGAAGAGCAGCCTAGGACAGCCTTTTTCAACCTTTTCATCACATGGGAACCCTTGAAATAACTTTCCAGCCTCAGAGAACCCTACTAATAATGATTATATCTACAACTCATGATACATTAGTGTGATAGTGGGAAGAATGCTCCTAACAGTAGTGGTCATTGGGCAGAATGACCTCCTTACAGATAGCTAAAAAGATCAATGATGTCAGTGGATAAAATTCAAAGCATTAACAATAATATATAAAGCCATTTATAACTCTGCCCCAAATTACATCACCAATTTTGTCTCCAAATATCACCCAAACAAAACCGTACACTCCGCTCCTCGCACGACCTCCTGCTCTCTAGCTCCCTTGTCTCCTCCTCCTATGCTCATCTCCAGGACTTCTCCAGAGCATCCCCCATCCTCTGGAACTCTCTATGCCAATTTATCAGACTATCGCCTACTCTGCTCACTTTTAGGCGATCTCTGAAAACCTATCTCTTCAGGGAAACCTATCCTGCCCTCAGCTAATAATGGAATATTCTATTCCTCCTATCAGTCCATCCCCCACAGTTATTACCTTTTGTACCATTAGCTCCTCCCTCTTAGATTGTAAGCTCCAAGGAGCAGGCCCTCCTAACCCTCTTGTATTGAACTGTATTGTTGCTGTATTGCCTTCCGTTATATTGTAAAGCGCTGAGCAAACTGTTGATGCTATACTGTAGAAATCTATTATAATAATATAACAAAAGTGGAAACTTATCTTAAAGGCAGAAATTGCTAATTGCTCAAGGAACCCCTAGCAATCTCTGGAGGAACCCTAGCTGAGAAACCTTGACCTATGGTGACAATGCTGCACCTCCATAGATATCATGCCTGGATTATTTCTTCAGAATATAACTGGATACTAACATTTATAGGTAAAGTTGATCCAGGGAATATGTGATTGCCTCTCGGGGGTTCAGGAAGGAAATTTTTCCCCTGCAGGAGCAAATTGGATCATGCTTTGCTGGGGTTTTTTTTACTTCCTTTGGATCAACTGTGGGTATCGAATTATAACTTTTTTTTGTTTATGGTTTAATTGGATGGACTTTTGTCTTTTTTCAGCCAGACTAACTAACTATGCAGTGAGCGACAGGTGCAAATAAAGCAGATAAGACGTAGCAGCCGCATGTAAGAACTGATAAACTGAATATATTGCATGCTTGTTGTTCAGGTTGGATGTGCCTTCAGGCAATAAGGTATAATAGTGCTCTGTGTATATCAGCCTTCTGGCAACTGTCACTGCAATCTCAAGTAACAGGGATTGATTGTGTTTTTGGTGAAGAGTTGCGAAGCTTGTATACATTATTGGTTTATTTATTAGAAATACTATATTTCTGTTTACCAAATCCTTGATAAAAAGTTAAAATTGGTAAAATCCCCTCTGATATCTGCTTGGGAAAAGGATTTGGACGTTTCCTACTCTATTGACATATGGCAAAAAGCTTTGACCCACGACTTTGACTTATGATGCAACTAAAAGTGTCATCTTATGGGAGCTACTCAAAAAATCATGTTGAGTTAGTACCTTACACCATATCATATTTCCAAACTTGGCTACAATTTTTCCCCTTATTGTTGGAGGAAATGCAATCAAACAGGTATCATTTGTCACGTAGTCTGGTCCCGTAAGAGGCTGGCATCCTTTTGGCCTAAAGTGTTTTCTATATTTCGGAAGTGACAGCCTTACCAATGCCGCTTTCCCTTGGCTTGGCCATTTTCAGCTTACTGTAGATATAGACAACTCCTTTAGTGCCCGTTCACATATATGCAGATCGGATGCAGTTTGAACCGCCTTCAGTCCGCATCACGTATGAAAAAACATTGCTTCCTATGGTGCCTTGTTCACGTATGTCCAGTGCACTGGCGGTGTGGATTGAGTGCAGATTCAGTGCGGTTTTAAAAAGAGTCGTGTCCGATTTCTGAGCAGTGCAGTCTAGTTCAGTTGCGTATTACAGGCTATTGACTTCTATGGGAACCGTTTCTAAACCGCATATGTGTGAACAGGATAAGATCCTGAGCTAATCCTGTCCTGAACCCAGTGGCGTCCCTAGGCAGGTGCAGGGGGTGCGCGTCGCACCAGGTGACACCTACCGCACGGGGTGACACCAGACCCGCTCCACCAAAAGGTATGTTGTAAAGCAAGCCGACAATCCCTGCAGAATAGATCAGATCTGCTGATTGAGCATAATGGATCGGAGTCCAATCCATTATGCTCCCCAATCCGCAGATCTGATCCACCCTGAGGGGATCGTTGGCTTTCTTTAAAACTTACCTTTTCGTGGAACGGGTCCAGTGTCACCCCGTATAGGTTGCATGCCGACAATCCCCGCAGGATGGATGGGATCTGTGGATTGGGGAGGATAATGGATCGGACTCCGATCCATTATGCTCAATCCGCAGATCCGATTGTACCTGTTTATCTGCAGTATTCTCTTATCTGCAACAGTTCCAAGTCCAGAATTTATAAAGCTTGTCTGAGTTGTCAGAAAACGGGGGGGCGAAATTACATGCTACAACACTCAGTGAGGAGAGCTCTGAGATCTGATTGGAGGAAAGGGACACACCCCCTGTCACACAGCACACAGGAACAGAGCCGAGGCTGTCAATCAAAGGCTGTGCCCTCCCCTGTAACCATTTTAATCTTGATGTCAAAAAAACTCATCAAAAGTAATTCATGCTGGTAGTAGAGAAACAAAGCAGCAGACAAAAATTACACTTAGTGCTCTTAATTAAGACAAGTACACACTATAGAGGGACATGCTTTGTTTCTATTTCATGCCTGAGGTTTACAACCACTTCAAGAAAACTGCACTTTATTATAGCTCTTTCAGATGACATTAACCCCTTGGCGCCTCCTGGCCCTTTAAGGGTTTCAGAAGCTGGGAGGTGGGGCGGGGTTTTAGGGATTTGCCATCACAGTGGTCACATGATCGGGAAAGGTCCCAATCGAAAGAGGAGATCGGGACCTTTCCGTGAGTACCGGACAATGTGTGCTGGGAGTGCGCAGGGCGCGCTCTCAGCACATATGTTTTTCTTAATTGCACGCAAATGTGTGGAGGCTTGGCATCTAGGCCCAGATGCCGGGAGGCCGCACATTTGCATGCAGCCAGCGTGAAGAGGTTAAAGTATAAGACCGAGAAAATGTGAGTACTGTGAGAAAGGTAGGTCTCAAGGTTGGAGTATGAGGAACACAATACGGTGGCGTTTCTCCTAAACTCACATATGTGCATACCCCATCTTCTGAAGATGTAGGGTGGGGATCGTAGCCCACCTGGCGAGAAGCAGCAGCGAATCCAGGTCATAGTTTTATCATTTAAGATTGAATGCTTAAATGAATAGTGCTCTTTGGACCCTTTTCACAATGGCGTTACAGCTGTCCCTTTTTCATCCATCCATTGATGGATGAAAAACGGACATCAATGCTCTATGGGCAAGCGGATGTAAGTAGAAGATCATCCTATGACATCCGCTTATATCTGTTTCCGTTAACATCTGTTTTTTGAAATGGAAGAAAGCCCTTCTTTTATTCTGTAAAAAAACAGAGCGGACAAATGGTCCATAAAAAAATGATATAAAAACTGATGTAAACTGATGAAAAACTGATCCAATTTTTGTTTAAAAAAAGTGACTGAACTGATGAAAAGAAAAAAAAAAAAGAATGTGCAGTGTGAAAGGACACCTAAGGTCGACCACATTTCTTTTTTCTAATGGATGAATGAAGGGTTGAGAAATAGGCAATTAACCGCTTCCGTGCCGCCCTATAGCAGAAATACTGCTACAGGGCGGTATGGGTGCGCAAAATCACGTATATACATGATTTTGCAGTTCCGTGTAGTGGGCGCTCACACCCTACCTGCACCGCCATTCATGGCCTCGGCTGTCAATCACCGAGTCCGGGCCGGTGATTCCCTGCCGGCACCCAGCGATCTCTGAATATTACCGACGTGGGAGAGACCTGTGTGTAAACAACACAGATCTCTCCCGTCAGCTCCTGCACACTGCATTGCATGGCTCTGCATAGCAGATCCATACAAAGCAGTGTGATTACAGTGTAAAGCACACACACAGCACATAGTAAAACAGCACACAGCTAACCCTTTGATCGCCCCACGTTATCCCCTTCCTGCCCAGTGCCATTAATACAGTGTCAGTGCTTTTTCTTAGCACTGATCACTATATTGGTGTCACTGAGGATGTCAGTGCCACCAAGTCAGTAACCCCCAGTGTCAGAATGCCCGCCGCAGTCCCGCTATAAGTCACTGATCATCACCATTACAAGTAAAATAATTAATTTACACGTATTGGCATTTTTTTTTTAGCAAAGACATGTAGCAGAATACATTTTGGCCTAAATTAATGATGAAATTTGATTTTTTTTTATTTTTTAACTGGACATGTTTAATAGCAAAAAGCACAAAAAATAAAAACCACAAAGGCGATCATATACCACCAAAAAAAATCTCTACTGTGGGGAAAAAAAGGATGTAAATTTAATTTGGGTACAGCATTGCATGACCGCGCAATTGTCAGTTAAAATAACACAGCGCCATATCGCAAAAAATGGCTTGGTCAGGAAGGGGGGTAAACCCTCTGGAGGACAAGTGGTTAAAGCTTTTTACAGGTGCCAAGAGGTGATGTTCAGTGCGCACACCTGAAGAAGTTTGTGGTGCTCATGGCAGTAGCTTTGAACTAAGCCCATTCAACACGTAAAAGTCAGGTGGGTCAGCTTACCCAGGTGGATAGCATACCTGCATCTTCACATGACAGCATTTGGGTCTGTGATTGGCTGTTCAGGTCTGAGTAACTGCACTTGGGAGATGTCACATACTCCCCCATACTGGAAATCCCTGCCATATTAGATTATTGGTGCAAGGCCTCCCGTGGAGCAGGGAAGTGGTGAAAGAGTGCAGATTGGCGAGTATACCATGACAGGAAGAGGGTACAGTGGGCAAAGTGACAGTATCTTTTAAAATGTTGGTGGGGGGGGTTATGTTTTAGGCATTAGGTCAGTGTTAGAGGCTACTGGTTTATTTGGGGATACTTTATTAGTTATAAAGCAATGGGCTGTTATAGTATGCACATGGCTTCTTATTACTGGGAGCCTTGCACCAAAAATTACTACTGTCAGAAGCACAAAAATGTTTGCATATTATTCAAAGTGCTGACTCTCTTGGATTATCATCACTGGTCAGTACAGACAAGTGGAATGCTTGTCACACACCCAGACAATTTTGTAGAAAGTGCAACCACTTTCAATCAGCATTACAAATGACCTAACAGATCATCATTAAATGAAACTGTAGCGGCTACTTTTCTTCCTTGATACTTGGAATGTCTCCTATGGTGTGCAGTAGAGCACACTTTTGGATTTTACCCAGTGTCACAGCCATGTCTAATTAGGTGCACCCATGTCATTCGGCCACGTCCTTAAGGGGCTGTTGCACTCCATGGATGGACGCTTGTCCAATATTTGTCCATGTGGTCCCTAAACTCCCATGTGTTCCACCCAACCCTACTGCCTCTTCAGCTCCTGATCATTTGTTGCCATCATCTAGTCCATGCAGTCTGTATCTGCTACACCAGGTACACTGCCACACTCCATGGATGACCGCCCGTGCAACATTTGTCTATGCCACCAAGCCCCTTCATGTGTTCCAGCCCACTCTTCTGCTTCTCCAGCTCCTGAGCCTCTCCTGTCATCAGCTGTTCAACACAGCTTGTACTGCTACTCCAGGTACGCTGCCACACTCCACGGACGAACGCCCGTGCAACATTTGACCACGCCACCAAGCCCCTTCATGTGTTCCAGCCCACTCTTCTGCTTCTCCAGCTCCTGAGCCTCTGCTGTCATCAGCTGTTCAACAGAGCTTGTACTGCTACTCCAGGTACGCTGCCACACTCCACGGACGAACGCCCGTGCAACATTTGACCATGCCACCAAGCCCCTTCATGTGTTCCAGCCCACTCTTCTGCTTCTCCAGCTCCTGAGCCTCTGCTGTCATCAGCTGTTCCACACAGGTTGTACTGCTACTCCAGGTGTGCTGCCACACTCCATGGATGAACGCCCGTGCAACATTTGACCACGCCACCAAGCCCCTTCATGTGCCCCAGCCCACTCTTCTGCTTCTCCAGCTCTTGAGCCTCTGCTGTCATCAGCTGTTCCACACAGGTTGTACAGCTACTCCAGGTAAGCACCTTCTGTTGCTCCTTCCTACACCCACTGCCCGGGGTACCCTTCACCTGTCAACCTCTTGCCACAGCTACTCTTCCAGGTATGCTTGATTCAACTCTACCTCCACAACCACTTCTTACGGCGTGCAGCATCTTCCAACTCTGCTCCTCTGAAACTTCACAGCTGGGCACATACACTCCCCGGTCACTTTATTAGGTACACCTGTTCAATTGCTTGGTAACACAATATGCTAATCAGCCAACCACATGGCCACAACTCAATGCATTTAGACATGTAGACGTGCTGAAGATGACTTGCTGAAGTTCAAACCAAACATAAGAAAGGGTACTTAAGTGACTTTGAATGTGGCATGGCAGCTGGTGCCAGATGGGCTGGTCTGAGTATTTAAAAAACTGCTGATCTACTGGGATTTTCATGCACACTCATCTCTATGGTTTACAGAGAATGGTCTGAAAAACAGAAAATATCCAGTGAGCAGCAACTGTGTGGACAAAAATGCCTTGTTGATGTCAGAGGAGAATGGGCAGACTGGTTGCTGCAACATTCAGATGGTAGGGACAGAATTTGACGTAAACAACATGAAAGCATGGATCCATCCTGCCTCGTATCAACAGTTCAGGCTGGTGGTGGTGTAATGTTGTGGGGAATATTTTCTTGGCACTAGCAGGAGCAGACTGATCATTTGGAAACTCGGGCACTGCCCGAGGGCCCGGGGTCAGTAGGGGGCCCCATGAGATGCCCCTGGTACCTTTTTCATAGGCTTTTTTTGAGTTTGGGCAAGGACACAGGGGCCCCATGAGTTGTCAGTCCACCCCTGCTCAGCGCTTTACATTATAGTGGGAGACAATACAGTAACAATACAGTTCAATACAAGAGGGATTAGAGGGCCCTGCTCCTTGGAGCTTACAATCTAGGAGGGAGGGACTAGTGGTACAAAAGGTAATAACTGTGGGGGATGGACTGGTTGGAAGAGTAGAGGATTCCAGTATTAGCTGAGGGCAGGATAGGCTTCCCTGAAGAGATAGGTTTTCAGAGCTCGCCTAAAAGTAAGTCGAGTAGGCGATAGTCTGATATATTGGGGTAGGGAGTTCCAGAGGATGGGTGACGCCCTGGAAAAGTCTTGGAGACGAGCATGGGAGGAGGAGATAAGGGAGCTAAAGAGTAGTAGGTCTTGCGAGGAGCGGAGAGTACGGTTTGGGTGATATTTAGAGATAAGATCGGTGATGTAAGTTGGGGCAGTGTTGTAGACGGCTTTATAAGTCATTGTTAGAGTTTTGAATTTTATCCGTTGGGCAACTGGGAGCCAGTGGAGGGATTGGCAGAGAGGGGAGGTGGATACAGATCGGTTAGTAAGGTGGATGAGTCTGGCAGCAGCATTCATGATAGACTGGAGAGGGAATAGCCTGCGATGCGGTAGGCCAATGAGGAGGGAGTTACAATAGTCAAGGCGTGATATGACAAGGGAGGGAATAAGTTGGTGGTTTCCGGGGTTAGGAATGGTCGTATCTTGGAGATGTTGCGGAGGTGAAGTCTATATGATTTTGTCAGCGATTGGATCTGGGGCTGGAAGGACAAATAGGGCAGTGCAGCTGCAGGCATTTGTGCGGTTCCTGTAGCTGCACCACCCACACAGATGTGAAGCAAGCTTTAGACTAGGGTCACACCTAGGCAGTTTGCGTTTGATCCGTTTCTGCAGTGCTTTTTGCGTTTACACATGCGTTTTTTTTTCCAGCTTGTTGCTAGGCAGATTAAATGAAAAAACGCATCAAAAATGCACTACATTCTTTCCTGCAGCGTCTCCATTGAAGTCTGTAGAACCAAAAATGCAACATTTGTTTTGAAAAAAGTCCCTCTATTCAAAATAAAGTGTTGCTTTTAGTTCTGGCATGCCAGTGTGCTATGAAGGCACGGCTCCTCTCAGCACCTCCGCTCACTGAGCACAATGTTTATCAACACAGAGGAGCGCGTCTCAGCTCCCCCATTAGCTTTCTGCGCATGCGCGCTCTTTAACACTGCGCGCTCCCGACACGAAAGTTCAGCCTGCGGGGAATAGAGTGAGGGGAGCCCCGGGGGTGGGTGTCCGCCGGTCTCCAGCGAGGGGACTGTGTCTGTCTAGTGATAATCTCCGGCCCTGGATAGGCCCGGCCGTCCCCGCCAGCAGCACTCCTCGCTTCTCACGGCCCCGGTTACCATAACAACCAAACCCTCAGCCGAGTCTCTCTGTTGCCAGAGGAAGTAAAAGAGGCGGATTGGCTGTTGTAGGGACACGTGACCGCGCGGAGCGCAGCCTAGACAGTGTTGTGACAGGAGGAGGGTGAGG
Organism: Staurois parvus; assembly: GCF_062004578.1. Taxonomy (NCBI): domain Eukaryota; kingdom Metazoa; phylum Chordata; class Amphibia; order Anura; family Ranidae; genus Staurois; species Staurois parvus. The sequence goes on from NW_028318332.1 coordinate 2,235,867, forward strand.
AGTCAACGGGGTGACAGCGGGAGCCGAGTCCGGGCCGCCCTAGTCACCGAGCTGCTCCCCCTCCGGGACAAGTTGATGAGTGCGGCCTCCGGGCTTCTCCCCGGCCCGTGTCCTCCTAACGGGGTTCGGCTGATGGTCGTGGCGGCGGTGCGCAGGGAGGCCAGGGGGAGAGGAGGACAGCAGGGGGCCCCAGAGCACCGAGCGGGGGAGATGGTGGAGCTGAGGGAGCTCGGAGAAGGAGTGTGGGAGGCCGGACACCGGGATATGTAGCCGGAGGAGGAGGGACCATGATAGACGACCTGTCCGGGGGGGAGGCCGGGGCTCCGCCGACCAGGTGATCGCCTATTGTGTGAGGGGGTAGCCGATCACATCCATCCGACATTACTAATCGATTATTGATAGAGTCAGCTGTGACCGGGGGAGGGGAAGGAGGGACGGACAGACATCAGCTGTGTGTCTATGGAAGACGTGGCGGTGACCCGATCCGGGTGACTCACCTTCACCATGGACACAGCGGCCCTCCTCTATAAATAGACCGGAGTCAGCGGAGGACAGGGGGAGGGCCCATGAGGAGGCGGGACTCACCATCACACCGTGTGTGGCCTCATCCTGACTGATCGGCCGACCAGAGTCCATGAGAGCTGCTGTTCCGTCCAGCGACCACACCGGGACCATGAAGCCGGACAGAGGTAACCGGGGACCGCGGGACATCGGGGTATACATAGTATACACGTCTGGTGTGTATATAGGATACATTGTGTACATGTCTGTGTGCATATATAGGATACATTGTATACATGTCTGTGTGTATGTATATAGGATACATTGTGTACATGTCTGTCTGTGTGTGTGTGTATATATATATTACATTGTATACATGTCTGTGTGCGTATATAGGATACATTGTGTACATGTCTGTGTGTAAATATATATATATATATATATATATATATATTACATTGTGTACGTGTGTGTGTGTGTATATAGGATACATTGTATACACGTCTGTGTGTGTGTGTGTATATATATATATTACATTGTATACACGTGTGTGGGTGTATGTGTGTGTGTGTGTATATATATATATATATATATATATATTACATTGTATACAGGGCTGTGTGTACATAGGATACATTGTATACAGGGCTGGGTATAAAGGATGCATTGTATACAGATGGGGGTGTGTATGTAGAATGATTTATATAGTGGCAGCAGTTTGCACAGTGCTTTACAATAGAAAGGGAAGACAGTTACAGTACAAGATGAATAGGACCATGATCATGTGAGCTCACAGTCTAATATCATACATGTATACCAATCTGTGACTGCAGGGTACTTGGGACATTGTGTGTATGTATATACAGGTCTGTCTGCTGTGTAGTGAGTATGCTTTGTATACATATCTGTGTATGTACAACATATCATATATACAGATCTTTGTGTATTTTGTATACAGATCTGTGTCTGATGGTATGCACGGTATACAGGTCTGTCTGTGTGTGTGTGGGTACATGGGATGCACGGTATACAGGGCTGTGTGTGGGTACATGGGATGCACGGTATACAGGGCTGTGTGTGTGTACGTGGGATGCACGGTATACAGGGCTGTGTGTGGGTACGTGGGATGCACGGTATACAGGGCTGTGTGTGGGTACATGGGATGCACGGTGTACAGGGCTGTGTGTCGGTACATGGGATGCACGGTATACAGGGCTGTGTGTGTGTGGGTACATGGGATGCACGGTATACAGGGCTGTGTGTGTGTGGGTACATGGGATGCACGGTATACAGGGCTGTGTGTGTGTGGGTACATGGGATGCACGGTATACAGGGCTGTGTGTGTGTGGGTACATGGGATGCACGGTATACAGGGCTGTGTGTGTGTGTGGGTACATGGGATGCACGGTATACAGGGCTGTGTGTGTGTGGGTACATGGGATGCACTGTGTACAGGGCTGTGTGTGTCGGTACATGGGATGCACGGTATACAGGTCTGTGTGTGTGTGTGTGTGTGTACATGGGATGCACGGTATACAGGTCTGTGTGTGTGTGTGTGTACATGGGATGCACGGTATACAGGTCTGTGTGTGTGTACATGGGATGCACGGTATACAGGTCTGTGTGTGTGTACATGGGATGCACGGTATACAGGTCTGTGTGTGTGTACATGGGATGCACGGTATACAGGTCTGTGTGTGTGTGTGTACGTGGGATGCACGGTATACAGGTCTGTGTGTGTGTGTGTACGTGGGATGCACGGTATACAGGTCTGTGTGTGTGTGTGTACGTGGGATGCACGGTATACAGGTCTGTGTGTACGTGGGATGCACGGTATACAGGTCTGTGTGTACGTGGGATGCACGGTATACAGGTCTGTGTGTGTGTGTACATGGGATGCACGGTATACAGGTCTGTGTGTGTGTGTACATGGGATGCACGGTATACAGGTCTGTGTGTGTGTGTGTACATGGGATGCACGGTATACAGGTCTGTGTGTGTGTGTGTGTGTACATGGGATGCACGGTATACAGGTCTGTGTGTGTGTGTGTGTGTGTACATGGGATGCACGGTATACAGGTCTGTGTGTGTGTGTGTACATGGGATGCACGGTATACAGGGCTGTGTGTGTGTACATGGGATGCACGGTATACAGGTCCGTGTGTGTACGTGGGATGCACGGTATACAGGGCTGTGTGTGTGTACGTGGGATGCACGGTATACAGGGCTGTGTGTGTGTGTGTGTGTGTGTGTACGTGGGATGCACGGTATACAGGGCTGTGTGTGTGTACGTGGGATGCACGGTATACAGGGCTGTGTGCACAGCATAGTGAGGACCCCATATATACATCTATAAAGCAACCTTTGTGTCTCGATGGCCCTCATATCTGATTCAGCAGGGCAGCACACCATTGATCTGGAACCTTTCATATCCTGATAAGTGGGTCATTGACATATGTAATGAGGTGATGAGAAGACCTCCTCATACTCCTCTCCCCTCAGCCTGTCTGCCTGATCTGCATTGTCTGGGTTCAGTCCTGCCAGTTCTTGCTGGTGGTTCCCTTTCTTTTTCTGAATATTCTCTGTTCCCGTAGGATTAATGCAAGCTTTCTCAGGAGGCTGGCAACCATCCATCCATCCATCCAGCGACGTTTACTCCCTTCTTAGCACATATTGTTAGCTGTGTGTTTTAAGGAGCTCAATTGTGAGAAGAGATTATCTTTCTTTACTTGAACGGGATTAAACCATCTCCCAATGTGAGGGCAAATGTCTACTGCATAATCTACAACTCGGAATTGAAATGTGGAGGAATGGCCAGCTATAGACGTCTATAATATTCATTGCTTTGGTAGCAGTACTTGTCTGTAATTACATTTACGTTATGATTGGGCTGTTGCCTGTCTGTTTATATCTTGTAGTTATTTATAGAGCAGTAAACAATTTGACAACAGAGCTGTACATGCTGTTTTTATTACTAGGTGTTTAAATGTTCCCCCAGTCCAGTGTTTTACATCTTTTCTTATTAGAAGGCTTTGTTTGATAATCCAGTAATTTGTATTGTTTCATGTGAAGTCTTTGTTTTCACTGTCACAATGTAGTATAGTACAGAAACAAGATATATTGAATCTTTTTCATTGTTTTTGTCTTCCTCATTGTTTGCTGGATGGGTATGTAGTTAACTGTTGTCTGTCTGCAATACTTAAAGAAAGGAAACAATGTTTACCTTCCTCTCTAATGAAACATGGAGACTCGAAATGTCTTTTTTTTGTTTTGTTTTTTATGTTTGGACATCGTCTGAATTGAACATATTATTTGCATTTATTGTGAACCAATAAGCAGGTTATATACATTGGACTGCAAGGCTGCAATCTGGATTGCCAGCTGGAGAGGCCAACAGTAACGTTGCTGCCAAATGTCCTATACATTGCTTGGCAGGCCTGTGTATGTCATTATTACTCGATGAGGATGAGAACAAAGCCGTCAAAGTCTACAGCGAGCGAGGTGCTGCTTCATCAGATGTTATTTTGGGGAATGATTGTTGGGACCCGTTCAGTTCCTCGTCCTATTGTGTTGCCAGTCAGCTGAGTTCCAGTTTTAGTAAGCAGTCAAGTTTTTCTCCGTGTCAGGTTACTACTCCTTTCATATGCAGCCAATGAAGAGTTAAGAAAGCGAATAGCTTAGCTGGCAGGTTGTGGAGTATTCTGAGGAGCAGCTGATCTGTACAAAGCAGGTCTGTCTTGAGTGGCAATGTCAGACTGGATCCCATTACGAACAGGAAAATGTGTGCATGGACAAAATCACTCGATTTAATGAATCTCCCAGCTGCTTATGTTTGCATTGGAGTGTCATGTGTGACAATAGCAAATTCTATGAGTTTTATGGAGCAATAAAGAAGCAAAGTGACCTCTGGGGTGGTTGAAGTTATCTGTCAGCAGATATGCTTGAGCTATGGTAGGACTAGTGTGACAGGGTTCATATGCTGGGGCGGATTTACTAAAGGCAAATAGACTGAGCATTTTGCAAGTGCAGTTGCTCCAGAGCTTGGTAAATGAGGTGATGGTTCACTTTGCAAGAATACCTAATCACATGCTCCCCCCCCCCCCCCCTCATTTTACCTTGCATTTTTGCTTGCACATGATTGGATGATGAAAGTCAGCAGATTTTCCCCTCATTTACTTAGCTCTGGAGCAACTGCACAGTCTGTATGCCCTTAGAAAATCAACCCCTATGTGTACTAAAGATCTGCAGGTAAATGAAGGTCCTTTCACAGGCATGTCTTTCGTTCCATCATCAAAACCGATAAAAGAAAAAAATGCATAAAAATGTAATCCGTTTACATTTGTCTTCAGATTAAACCTGTATATTCATTTTTAACATGTTTGTTTCTTAAAGTAGTTGCAAAGCCTTAAAGTGATAGTAAAGGTTTTTTTTGTTTTTTTTTAACAAACATGTTCTACTTGCCTGCTTTATGTAATTATTTAGAGCAGCCCTGATCCTCTTCTTGGGTCCCCCACTGGCACTCCTGGCTCCTCTCCCTTGACTAGTGCCCCCAACAGCAAGCCACTTGCTATGGGGGCACTGGTGCATGATCACTACGGAGCCCTGACCTTAGTGTCCATATGACACACAGAGCCATGGCTATGCCCTGCTCTTCCCTCATTGGCTCACTGGCACAGAGAAGCCCCTAGTCTCTTCTTGTTAGGTTCCGCTCTCCTGGCTCCTCCCCCTTGACTAGTGCTCTCCATAGCAAGCCACTTGCTATGGGGGCATTGGTGCATGCTCACTCCCACCTCCAATTATCTCCTCATTGGTTCACTTGCTATGATTGACAGCAGTGGGAGCCAATGGTTTCTGCTTCTGTCTCAGCCAATGAGGAGAGAGAAAGACCCGGACAGCCAAGGCTCCCATGCACATCACTGGATAGAGAGGGCTCAGGTAAGTATTGGGTAGGGGGAGAAACACACGGACGTGTGTGTGGTGGTTTTTTTTTTTTTAATCTTCATGTATAGAATGCATGAAGGTAAAAATCTTCAGCCTTTACAACCACTTTACGCTATTTTTTTAAGGTACAAAAACCTTCTGTTGCAGAGAGCAGAGAATCCCCCCAGCACCCCCTTATACTTTCCTGGGCCTGATCTCGATCCAGTGATGTACATGAGACCATTGACTCCTGATAATCAAATTCTATGATGGAGCAGGGGGCGGGGCCAAGCTGTGCTGCCTGTGGTAATAGACTGTGCAAGCCCTTTGCACAGCGTAGGCAAGTATGACATGTTTATTACTTTAATAAACATTTTAATACAAAAAAAATCTTTACAGCTTTTTGACTGAAGCCTTAAAGTGATAAACGCATATAAAAGTGTTTTTTTTTTATATACGGATGAGATTGCAGCCACATTGTTTTCAATGGAACCATTCACACAGCTGCACAAACATGAGCTGATTTCAGATCCATAACCGATTCCAAAAATCTGTGTCCTAAGAATGTGCTTTACATGGTTACACGTATATGCACTTGTAAGCACAAAATTAGGTCTAAACAAGGGGGGAAAATGAATGACGGTATCTTTATATTATGCGCACATGCTCGTCTTTACGCATTTAAATGCATCTATATGCAGGTATTTTACTGATCATTATGCAGGAACTTTTCTCCTAAAAAACAAATGTGCAATAACATCCATAAAATTTCAACGGCTGTATGAATGAGGCTAGAGTCGTTGAAGAAAATAGTCGTAGGTGGAGCCATAAATATGCTTGTTGCCCATAAACGGACATAAGCGGGAAGACATCCATTTACATTTCTGTCCACAAATCTTTTTGGGGTTTTTTTTTTTTTTTGGTCGTAACAAACTAAAATGTCAGCAGATGTAAATAGACATGTGTCCGTTTAAATCTATTCACCCCTAGACCTACATTGAAGTTCAGCCTGGATCTGTCTGAAAAACTGACAGATCAAGACCAAACGCTCGTGTGAAAGAAACGCATAATCTGCATCCCCATCTTGAGGTTTCCTGCCGTTTAGGTCAGATTTTGTTTTATGTCCCAGTTACTTGTGGAAGCATTTCCTTCTGTTTATGAACATTGTTCTGGTGTTTTACTTCACCCGTCTGGCCATTGTAGCTGCAGCTTTTTCCTGCTCCTGATCGTCTGACCATTGGCTGGACCAGCCATTCACAACCTTTTCAACACAGAAGAGGCTTTGAAAAAAATGTTCATCTCAGGGAAACTCTCAGACTATTACACCTTCAATTCATGGTATGTTCACCTAATCTGTACCTTGTACATATGATGAATAAAAGCATGTGGCATTCCTAGTATATTTGACACCCAACAGTAGATCACTTTTAAAGGATAAGTTTACCTTTTTGTGACAGAAATAAAATGTCTTTTGCCAACAAATTTGATTTTTTTTTTTTTTTTTTTTTTTTTTTTTTTCATTGTAGCCTGCAAAGCATTACACTCATGATCAGCAAACCATGGGTATAATGCCAGGATTTTGCAGGCGCTCAGTAAGCTGTGACTGTACCTCCCATGCAGGTAGGCAGTTGCTGAATGGTAGGAAGAATCACTAAACAACAAGAGCGCTCACCAGCACCTTTGCAGTTCATTGAGAACTACAAGCCATCCGTCGCAATGGTTGTCGATACTTGTAGTCTTTTCATTCACAGGAAACTGAATAAATGATGCGGCCATGTGGGTAGAGCCCTGCACAGCCGTGACGTTTTCAAATTGTGACAGTGGGTGTAGGGAGAAGATCCCCTGCCCGCTATCGGAGAGGGAAGCGCTCGTGGCTGGAGGTGGGTACATAGGAGCACTCTCCCATGTTGCACTCTAAATATAGGTGTAACATGCTTCTAAAGGTGAACTTATCCTTTAGCACCTCTCTGCTCTATTCTTTTCAGTAATAAACATTAAATAAAACCAATAATAATGAAGAGAAAAGAAACACAGGTAGTGCAGATTGTAGTGCTCTCTTACATTGCTGTTTAGTGGAGAAATGTCCTCTTACATTGGTAGTCCTTGGGCTAGTGGCCCGCGGGAGAGGGACCCCCCCCTTGGGTTAGTGGCCCGCAGGAGAAGGACCAGCCTTTTAGCTCTACAGACAGCTAAACAGAATATGCTCATGGTTCTTGAAAGACAATTCATTTTTCAGGAACACCTAGCAGCCTCGGCTGAGCTAGACCAATTTAGTGGAATATTGGAAAGTGTTCTTAAAGTGGTTCTAAAGGCTGAAGGTTTTTTTTTTTTTTTTTTACCTATGCATGATCTTGATCCAGTGATGTGCATGAGAGCAAAGGGTCTCAACTCTGTTCCTCCACACTGGCTCAAAAACAGTAGCCATTGGCTCCCACTGTTGTCAATCACAGCTAGTGAGAAGGGAGCTGGGGGCGGTGCCGAGCCACCCTCTGTGTGACTACCAAGCTTGCATAAGTACCCCCATAGCAAGCAGCTTGCTATGGTGGGCACTCAGCAGGGGGGAGGAGCCAGGAGTGTTTATTTATTTATTTTTTTTTAAAAAGATCCTTTGAAATGACTGTAAAGTGTATATGTACAATTCGTAAACGCTCAAATAAGCTTTAATATGTTAATGTAACTTCAAAAGCTTGAATTAAATGACACTAGGTGATCCTACTATGAAGGTTCTCTTTTAAGCACTTCTGGTTATGGCAGACAGGGACAGAGCATTGTCACCCTATTGTGCTGATTTGTCACCCTGTAACAAGGACTTCTGATGGTAACAAGCAGCCTTTTAATGTACATTATGCAGGCATTGTCCACTGTTGTCACTTTTCATGAATTCCACTGTTGTCCCCATCATAAAATCCCTACCCAGGAATTGAGAGTGGGCCGAAGGAGCACAGGGGGCAGATTTGGACAGCAGCATTGTCAGCTTGGGGAGAGGGGGAGCGTTAGATGCACCAGCAGATTTAGGTACAATAGTAAATTGAAGCTGAATTCTAGCTAATGTTTTATAGGCAGTTACATCAAACCATTTTCTTCCTCTTGTGATAAAGGTTTTTACATAAAATAGACTGATCGTTGTAACCAACTCTGTCAGTGGTAAATGGTTTTTCTCATCCCTGCAGGGGTGTCAAACTGGCGGCCCTCCAGCTGTTGCCAAACTACAAGTCCAATGAGGCATTGCAAGATTGACAGTTACAATCATGACTCCCAAAGACAGAGGCATGATGGGACTTGTAGTTTCACAACAGCTGGAGGGCCGTGAGTTTGACACCCCTGCGTGCAACTGCTACATCTGCAGTGCAGCTTGTTCTGTTAAACAACTGACTTGTTGGCCAGATCACCAGGTGAAAATATAGGAAAGGAAACCTAAAAAAAACAAATGTAGCCATCACATCTAAGAATTGGTAAGATGTCCTGGGAGACAAACCATTTAACACTGGCTGTGGTGCTTACAGTGATCAGCTTTTAATTTTTATTTTTTGTAAAACCTTTTATAAACAAAATAGAAACAAATTTGTTACTGTAACTGCTTAAACATTTTGTGGCTGAAGTTCAGTTTGGTTAGTGTATCTAAATCTGCCAGTCCATCTAAATCTACCCTCCCCCAGAATGACTATGCTGCTGTCTAAAGGTCTCTATTGCCCCTTCATCCAGAGTGAGGGCACTCTTGAGACAAGAGGTGTTACTGGCCAGATCACCAGGTGAAAACGGGGGGGAGCAGCAGCAGCAGCCTTAAAAAGAAAACGAATAGCAGAATGATTGCTAGGCTACAATATATAAAATGTTTGGGTTTGATACTGCTTAAAAGCAGAACTAAACTTGATCAGCATTAACTATTTTTAATCCTTATGCTACTAGCATTAGTAAAGGTATAGAAAGATATATTTATTTTAACGTGTTTTTGGTCAGTTACTTCCTGGTTTCTGGCCTAGGCCAAAATGATGTCCTACATCACAAGTCTTTATGGCTGTGTTTTTTTTTTTTTTTTTTGTTTTTTGTTTTTTTTTTCTTTTTCTCCATCTGGAGCAGAGGTCTCAAAACGTTATACACATAGGACCAGTTTACTGTCCTTCAGACTTTAGGGGGTGCGGACCAGTCCCATTGGGAATAAGCAATGCCCTGTCTTTGGTGTTCGGGAGAGAAATAGTTGGTGTGAGGAATAATGCCCCATTGTTGGAGTCAGTGGGAGGAATAGTGCCCCATTGTTTGTATCAGTGAAAGGAATTCTGTCCCACCATTAGTGTCCGTGGCAAGAATAATTCCTCAAGGGCCAGATAAAGGCAAGCAAAGGGCCGCAGTTTGGAGACCACCAATCTGGAGGAAGGGCTTTCTCAGCTAAGCACACCCACATGCGAAGAACTCACTGATTCCAGGGAGTCAATGATGCATAAATCATTTGCCCATACTCAAGATGGCTGCAATTAGAAATCCTAGGAGGGGGTTTCTTTTTCAAAGTGATTTCTCAACAAAATAAAGCATGGAAATAAAGCATTCTCAACAAAATAAAGCATGGAAACATTAATGGATGGTTGCATTGAGTATTAAAAATGAGTTAAACAGCATTTTCAGTTTATGGTGCTCATATCCAGTTTAGTTCCACGATTGGCATTTCCAACCACCTTTTGAACACCTTGCCTGAATGTCTTGATCATCCATGGGGTTTAGAATTTTTACTGATCCGGAATGAGTATGCAAGTCAGGAAAGTCTGAGAGAAGTCTACGGTCCTTATTTGTATACGCTGTTGAGTTTCTGGCTAAGAATATTCTAACATAGAGGTGGGCATGACTGCCGGGATAGTAGACTTTTTATAGAATAAGATGATCAGTGGTGGCCTATGTATTTCTCTGGCAAGGTGCCTGTATTGGGTATCATTGCAATATAATAAGACTTGTGTATTTTGCCTGCATGGGCACCACACTAGCGTGTCTGGGAGCTTTTACAATTCCATAAAAAGAGGACTGTATAGGAAATGTATACACAGGTGCACTACTGGTTCCCAGTTGTGTCTGATGCAACTAGTGACTCTTGGGGTTTGCGGATGGCTTTCTCACAGAAGGTGTATTTGCTAACAGACAACAAGATTCAGTAATAACTCAAAAACCAGAGTCTTCAGATTTTAGTTTGTGATGTTCTATGATATTCCTATAAGAGATGCAGTTGTGTCCCGAGTGTCTCTGTGTTACGGAAACCTATAAACGTCCATTATAATACAATATGGTGTTAGATCCTGGAGAGACAGAAAAGTACAGCCCATAAGAGAGCGCTTTGTTTGCTGCATTGGTGATTACATTGATATGTATTGTGAGGAAGTTGGCTAGACTATTACTCATTCATGACTAAGCAATCCTTATAACACTGTAAACATGACTTGTTGCCGTTTCTGTAATTTATTCCCGGTTTCCACAATTTTTATTTATTTTTAGGCCCATGAAACTGTAGTTTATGGGGTTTAATGCTTTATTCTTTATGCAACTGATTTTCAGTCTGGCTATTGTAAAGTGTATGTCCAGCCGTAGACCAACCATAGTTTTGGATAGAAAAGGGATGTCTTGTTTCCATTGCTATCTGGGGTTCTGTTAGGGCTCGTTTACACCTGCTTCGACTTCAACACACATTAAAACGCCTTCAACATGCTTTTGATGTTTTTTTTTTTTTTTTTTTTTTGTCTTTTTTTTTTTTGTTTTTTATGCTTCTGCAATGCTTGGATGATGCTTTGGTGGTGCTTTTTTTTTTTCGGAAGCTTTAGTCCTCATGCAAACTGGATGTTTTGGTAACGTTAGTTGCGTAAAGCACAGTGGCTAAGTGGTTAGCACTTCCACCTGGCAGTACTAGGGATGTTGGTTCAAATCCCAACCACAGCCTGTGTGGGTTTCCTCTCGGTACTCAGGTTTCCTCCCACACTTCAAAGACATCCTGGTAGGTAAATTGACTCTAGTATGTGTATGAATGTGAGTTAGGGACCTTAGATTGTACACCCCTTGAGGGTTAGGGACTGATGTGAATGTACAATATATATGTAAAGTGCTGTGTAAATTGACGGCGCTATACAAATACCTGAAATAGTCACGTTAAAACGTGAGTTTTACAGTTTTTTGCACTGGCGTTTAGCAATGTTTTGTCACGTTTCGCGTTATTTTTTGTTTTTTTTTTACCAAAAAAAGTTTATATTTTTTTGTGGTTAAAAAATCCAAAAACACAGTTTTGCGGTATTCTACCGCGTTTTGCCACAGTTTTCAGAATTAGAGTGTTTTTACAGCTAAAACAACTCCTCTAGAAACCCACTAGTCCTGGGTTTTTTTTTTTTATAGCTAAAAAAATGTCCCAGCCAAAATAGTTAATTATTAGTCTGTGTGCATGGACACATAGGATAACATGCTGGAGGGTTTACTGGCTGTAGAAAAAAACATCAAAAGCCAGAAACAGCCGCTGTAAAAACGTCAGTGTGCATGAGGACTCAGTGAAGCTTGGCAGATGCCCTGTGTGTTTTGGAGGTATTGCAGGTATGAGACATCAACACAAAGTGAAGCTAAAGCTGAATAAAAGCCTCTCAAAAGCTGCAGGTGCTGTAAGTGAGCTAAAGCTGAATAAAAGCCTCTCAAATGCTGCAGGTGCTGTAAATGAGTTTTGTCATTAAGTTCTATGCAGGCTTTAAAGTACCAAAAAAACCACATGGGCTATAATTTTTGAAGCAAAGAAAATAAAACTCCACATGTAAGCAGGTCTGTAAGCTAACCATTTTATTTAGTGCCAGGTGATTTGACTGGCATTTAGAGTGCTTTAAAAACCAATGCCATGTTTTGAAGCAAGTATAAATGAGCCCTTAGAGAGTTCACCTCACTTCCTGTTCTGTTGATGGCTTTCTCCAGACAGGAAGTAAGGCTGGCCATAGATGCCTTGAGGGCTGATTTAAAGCAGATTTCCCCCATTTACACAGTTGAGGTAGATGGAGGAATCCTCCCCACTGTGCCATTGTATTTTTACAGCAGGACTCCTCCACTGTCAGAATACAGTGATCAGAGGCCTCAGCCGCTGAAAGAAAAATTTCCAACAGTCCCAGTCCACAGAAGTCAATTATTAGATCAACTTTTGTCAAAAGGGAATGGCCATATATGGATCGAAATTCAGCTGGCCCCTGCTCAACTGGATAAATTTAAGTCCTTCTATAGGCAGCTGAAATCCGTATTAAACCCATTTATTATATTTCAGCTACCAATTCTTAGATGTATTAATTTTTCTTTCTTTTTTTTTTTTTTTTAAGATTTCCTTCTATTTTTATATGGTGATTCAGCCAACAACTCTGCTGTTTTTCAGAAGTTCATGCTCTCCAGCAGACTGGTTGAGGGTGTAAGAATCACATCGGTTTCTGGACCTGCAACCACCCGTAGACGAATCACGCTCCCCTTATGAGATGCGTGGGGCTGCAATTCATTCTGAATCGCAAACCCACACATCTCAGCCTGCATCGTGATTGCAGGAAGCTTCAAAAATAACGTGGACCCCGTGGCCTTCAATGGTGTGGACCGAGGGTAACACAGGAGATGTGGTATTGGCCAGATCACCAGGGTGAAAACAGGGGAAAAGCCAAGACCACAAAACTGATGCATTCACCACATCTAAGGATTGGTAAACTGCAATATAATACATTTTTGGGTTTAATACGGCTTTAAGGTGAAATCTCTTTAGGAGTCCCAGATGACCGTAAGACTTGACTGGTTCTAACCCTTCCGTGCTTCATCTAAAACGAAGAGCCATTTTGACTGCACATGCATTTTAAAGCAATTTGGCTTTATAAATAGCTGCTGTGGATAAGTGGAATCCCAGGCCTGTGATATGTCAGTTCTAAAAGCTGGTGGTTGGATAGGGAGATACACAATATTGCCAAAAGTATTGGGACACCTGCCTTTCACGCACATGAACTTTAATGGCATCCCAGCCTTAGTCCGTAGGGTTCAATATTGAGTTGGCCCACCCTTTCCAGCTATAACATCCTCAACTCTTCTAGGAAGGCTCTTCATAAGGTTTAGGAGTGTCTATGGGGATAACTGACCATTCTTCCAGAAGCACATTTGTGAAGTCTCCGCTCTAATTCATCCCAAAGGTGTTCTGTCTTCTGTTGGATTGCAGGCCAGTCAAGTTCCTCCACCCCAAACTCTATCATCCATGTCTTTATGGACCTTGCTTTGTGCACTGGTGTGCAGTCATGTTGGAACAGGAAGGGGCCATCCCCAAACTGTTCCCACAAAGTTGGGAGAATGAAATTGTCCAAAATGTCTTGGTATGCTGGACGCCTTAAGAGTTCCCTTCACTGGAACTAAGGGGTCAAGCCCAACCCTTGAAAAGCAACCCCACACCATAATCCCCCCTCCTCCAAACTTGGCACAATGCAGTCAGGGAAGTACAGTTCTGGCAACTGCCAAACCCAGACATGTTCATCGGATTGCCAGACAGAGGAGCATGATTTGTCACACCAGAGAACACCTCTCCGCTGCTCTAGAGTCTAGTGGTGGCGTGCTTTACACCACTGCATCTGACACTTTGCATTGCACTTGGTAATGTAAGCCTTGGTTGCAGCTGCACAGCCATGGAAACCCATTCCATGAAGCTCTCCACTCACTATTGTGCTAATCTGAAGGCCACGAAGTGTGGAGGTCTTTAGCTATTGACTCCATGGACAGTTGGCGACTTCTGCACACTGTGTGCTTCAGCATGCACTGATGCCGCTGTCATTTTACATGGGCTACCACTTCATGGCTGAGTTGCTGTTCCCAGTTGCTTCCACTTTGTTATAATACCACTAACAGTTGATCATGGAATATTTAGTAGCAAGGAAATTTCATGGATGGACTTATTGCACAGGTGGCAACTTATGATACCACGCTTGAATTCACTGAGCTCATGAGAGCGACCCATTCTTTCACAAATGTTTGTAGAAGCAGTCTGCATGTATATGTGCTTGATTTTACACACGTGGCCTTGGAGGTGATTGAAACTCCTGAATCCAATGATTTGGAGGCGTGTCCCAATACATTTGGCAATCTAGTCTATTTAGGGAAGCTTACAGACAGGAGAGCTACCATGGTGGGCATTAACAGTGTGTAATGTTTACTAGCATTCCAAAGAGAAGTCAGGATTGCAGTGGTGCTTTGATGCTCCCCAGCACATCATAGGTTAAATTCAAACCTCATCAGAACATTAATCATATCATGCAGATTGCCTTTTAGCACCTGAATGGGAAATAATGATGATCTGCTTCCAGAGGATGTACGCCCAGCAGGGGACGATTAGCCAAAGCTTGCAGCAGCAGTTTTAGTTGACCTACTGTCTCCCGGTTACCTGGAATGTCTTGTCCTCCTGTCTATAGTGATTCACTACCTAATTACATTCTTCTATACCTTGCAGTACAGAATCATAATAATAGAAATGATTAGAATTATTTAAAGAGTGTAAACATGCCTTGGAAATTGTTCTGATATCTGTGTTTCATATACTTAGGAGGTGGAACCTCTTGAAAGCTTTTCTAAAAAAAAAAAAACTGTTGTTAAAAAATAAAACAAAATGATAAAATCCTTTCCATTACCCACTCTTTAAAATTAATTTTATAAGGGCTTATTTACACTATATATTTTAAATTTTTTTTCATTTTTTTTTTCTGTACAAAAAGAGGGAGGATGCTTAGTGCATTTTCCAAGCAGCTCTATACCCCAACATATAGTACTTTAGTAGTGCATTTTAGATGGTGTAACAATTATCCTTGTGGAAGATGCCCTTTCTGGAAACGGCTGCACCAAAAAAAAAGTTGCACAAAGCAAGTTTAAAAAAAAAATAAAAAATGTACAGGAAACCGCTGATGAAAACCGTACCATAACACACTGTACATTTTTGCTTTTGGTGTATCTCTTGGGTAGAGCGTATTGATAGTCAGGGTTGTTGAGCCTCATTCATGGGGATTAACAGGCATGGACAGTGGCAAGAGACAGCACTTTGCTGAAGCTGGGCTGACAGGTGGTTCTGGACAGCTGCATCCAGGAAGCCTCTACAAAGCAATGACAGGCTGACTGAAGCTGCAGCTGTGAGCAAGTGTCTGTATATCAAGCAGTTACCTATGGTTAAGGACTGATGGCCAACCCTGGATGCACAGAGATGCGTATAGGGACAAATATCTGTTCTTAATAGCAGGTAATTAATGTGCGGTTTCTTGCAAAATCCTGTATGCCTGCCATTGATTTATACAGGCTTCTCTGGACGTGACTGTTAACAAGCATCTGTCAGCCCACACAGAAATACACTGTCTGTTGCTGCTCTCTGTGCCTGTGCATCCACGTGAATGAGGCCTTGAAGTATGTGTCTGGACAAAAAAAAAAAATATTCAGTGCATCTCTGCAATATATACTCATTTCCCTATACCTGTCTATCCCTTTTTTTAAAATGCTGCAATTACAGAAAAATACCCGTTACTCTGCCAGAGTGAGCTCCTAACTTCCTGTATGGACTGACAACTCTGTATCTCTGCTGCAGTGAAATCCCTTTCCATATCGTCATAACAGCTGACCACAGTTGCTGCTGTTTGAATAAATTAGATTCCTGCTTGTATGAAAATGAAGCTCCTGAGGGGGTAAACCTCATGCAGCTTTGTGAGATGGAAGGTAGGGCAGAATCTATAACCAAAGTAGAATTATGTGGATTAGGCAAGGAAGCTGATGGAGGACAAAAAGCTTCTTGAGAGAAACATGGAGACTGTCCTTGGTGACTTCTCATTCTGAAAATTCTAGTTACCCATCCTTCTGTCCCTGTAGGGCCAGAACTTTGGGTCTCTAATCCTAAAACAAATTGTAGGAAACTATTTGTAATTCGTAACCCAGAAAGGACTAAAAAAAAACAGCAGCAGCTGTTGGCAGCGGCAGCTTCTATAGTTCTCTTGAGCAGCCCATAAATTATGCAATTTTCTTTCCTTACACCATGGGTGGAATAGAAAGGAAAATGTCTGGATTCCTCCATCACACTCAATGTTAATGGGGGGAATCCCTCCTGCAATGCTATTATGTTCTGCTGGCAGGGAGCCTTCTATGCTGCCAGAACACATTGATCACTGCTGGCTGCTATAGCCACCGGCAGTGATCACATGAAAAAAAATTGGACAGGCTGGTTGTACCCAAGTCAGTCGATTGATAGACTTCACTACAACCAGCCTGTCCATAGATCTTACATAGTTAGTCTGACTGAAAAAAAGACAAAAGTCCATCCAGTTCAACCATTTAATAAAAAAAAAAAAAAAAAAAAAAAAAAAAAAGCTATAATCCTATACCCACGATTGATCCAGAGGAAGGCAAAAAACCCAGCAAAGCATGATCCAATTTGCTCCTGCAGGGGAAAAAATTCCTTCCTGATCCCCCGAGAGGCAATTGGATATTCTCTGGATCAACTTTACCTGCCGAATTTGATCAATCTATGGCTAATTTTAGTAAAGGTTTAATTTGACTGACTGGTGTAGCACCCTCCCAATGCAATTTTCAGTAACTTCTCCCACTTACCATTGGTGCTTTGTTTGTATACTTACAAGCCCAATTCATCTATGGTTTTCCTCTTCTCTTGCACCATTTTCTATGCATCTGCACTCCTGTGATCCATTGGAAATGTATAGACAAAATAACCTTTGTACATTTTTCTGGTGTGTCAGATTTGGAAGTCACCTCTGTTTACATTCTGTTCTAAGAATAGATAAGTAATTCCTCCTGGGATATGGGATGTTAATATCCCAGGAGGCAGTAAGAGGGAAAAACGTTCATCCTCACCTATGAGGGGACAAGGAAAAAAATTGGGGGTGGGATTAGATTGGTTAATAAATAAAAATCTCGTTTTCGAATATACGAGGTACTTTTTTTTTTTTTTTTTTTTTTTTTCCTTCCCCTTTTTCCTGATTGGGCAAAATATAAATGTGGTCAATCCTAGCAGACAAAGATCACCTGTATATCAAGAAAGTGGGTTCTGTGGTTGAGTAATGTCTTTGACTCAATCATTTAGATTCATACGTGACTTTGTCTTGAAATATTTTTATAGGTGGCAGTGCCTTAGAATAACAGGCTTGACTTGAACACGGCCTTTTTGAGGCACGGTGGAGAACCAGCTTGTTGTTTCCTAAGGACTTATTTAGAGGCGCTTATAAATAGTGTCTGCCTATAAATATTCACTGTAATATGACCAGAACGTGTAAACTTCTTGCCCTAATAATTATGGCCTATATCAGGCCGTTGTGGAGAGTGGTGGTTTATTATGTTAGTGTGGCCTACATTCTCAGTTCAACACAAACTGAGGTATTTTTTTCCCCTTATTGATTTGACCAGATGTTCTATAGCCTAATCATTGTTTGTTTATTATCAAATCTCATCTAGTTTGAGCAGCCGTTCCATGTGTGTAAGTCTACTGTGTTTGTCTAGCAAAGTACTATAATGTGCTTACTAAGTGCAAGAAACTGAATCGCTATCACAAACTGCTATAAAAAAGGGTGGGATCTGTTGGGTTTTTCTGGCTGATCAATATTGCTTTCCTTCACTCTGTGTGCCCCATTCTCTCTATCCCCAACCTATGCCGTCATCTGTTTCAAATGTGCATATTTGTAAAGTGGTCTTCTGTTAGCTGGGGCTCTGTCCGACAGATGTAGATTATTTGATCGACTTCTGTTGAATGGAAACAGTGGAAAACTTTTGTCAATCAGTGGCTGCAGCCTGGGAATCGTACCATCCACCTTGCTTGTAGAGAAATGGAAAACTTTTTTTCTCTGCCCATCTATGCTGAGAAAAAAAAATATATAAAGGAATGCGACAAAAAATATAATATTTATTTATTTTTTGTCACTTACCTTTTCTTTGGTTAGGTTTGCAGCTTTATATATAATTTATTGGCACTGTGTCTATATATTTTACATCTATGCTGAGGTTCACTTTTTTTAAAGAGAAAATGAACTTGAGTTATATATTCACTAAAAATCACAAAATGTATCTTTATATACAACTAGCATTTATGTACCTGAATCTGTTGCTATCAACCTTCTATAAAACCCTGTGTGGCATAAGTTGCGGTTTTAATACCATGATTTTTGATGGAGAGATAATGAACTGTTCACATAAAGGATGCTTGCTAGCTATACGTTTAAAGCAGCCCATAGATTATGGAATTTTTCTTTCCACCATAGGTGGAAGGAAAGAAAATTTGCTGTATTTACCCCATCAACACAATGTTGAATCCCTCCTGCAGCGCCATTATGTTCTGCCAGCGGGAAACCTTCCCTATTGGCAAAATGGAATAATCACTACTGGTGGCTATAGCCTTTGGCAGTGATCACATTAAAAAAAAATCTGACAGACTGGTTGTACTGAAATCGATCAATAGATCAACTTTAGTACAACCAACCTGCCCATAGGTAGATCGAATCTCAGCTGGTTCAGCAGGGACTGGCCAAGATTCGATGCATCTATAGGCAGGTTGGTTGTACTTAAGTTGATCTATCGATTGATTTCAGTACAACCAATGGTCTGTTTAAGGCTGATGTCAGAAGGGTGATCTTGCTGATGACAATTTGTCAAAATTACCAGTGGCAGGATCACCAAGAGTCTACCTATTTGTCCAAATGGCGACAGCGAGATGTCACTCCCACTGTTAGTGATAGCGAT